>NC_036855.1:60374902-60503683 GCF_002910315.2 Salvelinus sp. IW2-2015
ACAGGTTCAGGAGTGGTTAAACAGTCATAACATTGTTCCAAAATGAGCCCTACAAATAGCACTGTTGGTCGATCAGGAAAGCCATAGTCAATCAACAAAATATTTATTTTTTATTCACATCTGTTGATAATATCCCATTTAGAAAGGTTTGAGAATCTGTGTAAAACATCACAGAACAGTTGAAAAGGAAATGGCACAAGGAAATCAAGAGCAGGTGGTCTATGGAGATAGGTGGGATGGGCTGAGAGAAGCCGAGGGGTGGATTTAATCTGTAATAGTTGTGACTGAAATGAATATATATCATGTGTACTGGACTTGTCTGAGCACTATGAATTAGGCTTGGGTGGTATCCATATTTCCATACCGTCATTGTGCCATGCCGGGATATACCGTAATACACCGTAATACCTACACTGAACAAAAGGAGCACTATTTTCAAACCCCACTGGATCTTCTGTAATTTGAAGGTTAGCAATGCTAACAAGTAGATGTAAAATCCCATAGATAATGCTAACTAAATACTAAAGAGGACATTGTGTACAGTCTCTGACCTAAAGTATTTGCAGGACAGACAAACCAGCTCAAAGTTATACAAGTAACTAAAAAATGCTCCACAGTTTGCTGCATCCACAAAGCAAATATTAGCAAGGCTCTTGATCCAGGAGAGGATTCTCTGCTGTTACCAAGCAAAGCTTGATTTTGAAAGAAGCTAACCACTTAGCTAGATGGCTAAATAGCTACTAAATTAGCAAACCAAATCACAACTGTAGAGCATTTAGCACATTTTAGACAGTTAATAGGTATAACATAACTAACTCGATCACCTGGCGTATGCTACACAAGTGAGTGACTTACAGGTAGCCTAGTGGTTAGTGTTGGACTAGTAACCGGAAGGTTGCAAGATCAAATTCCTCAGCTGACAAGATCTGTCTTTCTGCCCCTGAACAAGGCAGTTAACCCACTGTTCCTAGGCCGCCATTGAAAATAAGAATTTGTTCTTAACTGACTTGTCTAGTTAAATAAAGGTTAAAAAAATGAAAAAAATCAAGGCTCTGGTCTCGTTGTTGTGCTTATAAACAAACACCATGTGACTGAGGACTACCAGTAAACTTCATAATGACAAATTGTGACAATCCTTACTGATTGCACAAGTTGACTGCAGGTATTTATTTAAAGTAGCTACAAATATTCAAATTCAACAGTATTGGCGGTATATTTGGCTATTTTCAAATATTCCGGTATACGGTATACTGCCCAAGCAAACTATCAATCCAAGTGTAAAAAACTCCAATGAATCCAAATGTGTGATATTATGTATAAAAAAAWAWATATATATATATATACACATGGTACTTTTTTTATATGTAAAAATCTATTCTGGTAGAAGCCATATTTGAGCTTCTATGTCTTTACTGTATGCTCCTTTAGGCAGAAATGTATTTTTGTTTCTCCAGCCACTCTTCGTCTGCAATGAACAGAATCGTGCAGATCACCAACAGTTCCATGTCCAGTGTTGGCGGATTCAAGCCCTTCAAAGGAGCACCCCGACGGTTCTAACTCTCCCCAGATCAGCTTCAGCTTATTTTTCAAAAATACATTTTTTTAAGTATTAAGTATATCTTTTGAGTATTGTGTTTTAAGAGGCTGGTTTCTAGCCATAAGGTTGATATAGAAATGTTTTGTTYTGTATAGGTTACCTCAATGTATGGTTTCCTAACAGTTGTGCTGTGACTTAAACCCTGTGCACATAATGTTCAACTTACCTTCAGAATAGAATTGTACAGCTTTAGTTATTTGTAACAAGTTTGATGTTAACTGCTCTTCCCCTAACTGAAACTCCATGTACCGTATGTAAAATGTAAGCAGATCAATGTATTCTTTAACCATCATTTTTAGTTATGCCCCTGGTGCTTCTGAAGGTTATTAAATGATACATCTTGCTCATTTTGTCTTCGCTCCTACATTTGACTCAAGTGCACATATACAAGACATCACACATTGAGTGGTTGTGAAAAGAGAACAAGTTTTTATTTTTTATTGTCCATGTACTTTAATAATCAGGCTGAATATCCCTCGTCTAAGGCATTTTGTTACAGAAGAAACACCATCTACATTTTGCAAAGGTACTGTGATAGGCTACATACATTATTTGGTCATATGTATATAGATAAACATTTGAACCTTCCAACACGAGGATTGACCTTTTTTGTGTGTGGTTAAACATAAGTGAAAATATTAACATAATACATAATTGAAATTATACTCTGCTAAATGTCATTAGTATGCATTTGTTGCATTCAGTATTATGCATCAGAATAACATTGGGATTAATATAATTGCATTTAATCTCAACAGAACAAGTTAAATCAATATGGTGGATTGCGTTCATGTTCTGTGCTCCAGAATATCTGATTTTACACATTTCCCATATGAAACTAATACTTTTCTCCAATCTATACAGTATCAATGTCGAAATAGCCAACTTTTAAAATCCCTTCCCTCTAGATGACCAGCCAGCGGCATTAGTGACATATTTTTGTGTGAAAAGCTACGCAAATGCTATTAAACAATTCTGGCCTTAGCAGATAAACGGGTGAACAGCTACCTGAAGTTCAAGTTGCATCAACTTTTATTGAAAAGGGCTACACAGTACTTAATGTACTTTTAGCCAAAACATTTAACCAGCCCTTTCATACCTTTGTCATAAAGAAACAATTGAGCATTTCATATTCAACTGACTGTTGGAAGAGCTACTGTTGTAGCAATTCTAGACAGTATTCCATTTTTACAAGGTACCCAAAGAACAAAAGCACTCTTGCACAATTTCTAATTCTGTATAAAATGAGGTATTTTCTCTTCTCTTAGGCTGTTTACACAGGCAGACCAATTCTGATATTTTTTCTCACTAATTGGTCTTCAATCAGATCTGATGCGCTTGGAAAGAACATGCCTGTCCAAACACAGCCTTAGTAGTGCATATCAATGTAACAGTGCAAAACCAATTACAATGACTATATGTTCAAGGACTACCTTGTTAACAGACTATTGTTTGTACAGTATTTACCGCCCCAGCACTATAACAAGGCTTACACATATTCACTCGAGACATTCCACAAACAAAATCCTTATCAATTATTTTGAGGAACAACATTCAAGCTGAAACACATAAAACAATATCTAGATACTGGTAAATAATGCAAAGTAAAAAAATTTTTTTTTAAATGTGTGTGACGCATGTGTTTAACATCTTGTTGCTCCCCCAAAAACCTCAAAGTAATTAGATAAAGTGGCCCTCTGAGGTTCTCATCATAATACTCACTAGTTGCCTTTTGAACATCGTTACAAATGGGTTTAGGCCAGTATAATTCAAGCTGCAGTGTGACGGTAACTTTAAAATGGATGTTATTTTACAAAAGAAACAAGAATATGGATTGTGTCCCTGACACTCAAAGGGACGTGGTCCTTCGCCCATCCCCCATCACCCCAACCTTTCACAAAATCACTAGTCAATAATGACATACTGTAGCATACCATAAACAGGATGTACACGCTCGCTTCAACATAGATGTTTCTCTTTAAGTCCTGTCTATTCAGCCATATATTACTTTTTGGGTAGTCATTGTGAACATACAAGCAGCAGCAGTTTAATTCACTTTCGAAAAGCAGCCTTGAATTCCATTACAAGGGGCAAACTTATTCTAGTGTAAAGTCATAGTGAATTCCTTTGACTAGGTAGGCATGAGAGAAGCTCAGAAACCCATCGTTATGCCATCCGTGAACATAACTAGCGATAATTATGCACAGCCTGATAATATGAAGTCGACCTAGTTAGATACCATGTGTTGAAATCATTTGTTACTGATACCTATACGTGGTTACACATTTACATTACAACACATTCTCTTGAGGGAGTTACTACAAGGTATATTAAATACTTTACAATGGTATATATCAATCATTGCTGTTGCCAAGGCAGCTAATACACAAACAATTTACAAAAGACACTCAAGGATATGTCCCTTCAGAGAAGGCCTGAGAGTATTTCTGATGTCTAGTTTAAAATCTACAGATTGTCTCATTCTGGTAATACACCTGTTTCCGTTTATTCTTATAAAAGATATTGTAAATGTTGTAAGGCATTTTATATACAGAGTAAGTGTGGCCTCGTGAGGACCGTATAGACAGGCTGAGCTAACCCCAGTCCTCAAGTCCAGCCTGCAGATAAGCCTTACTACCGGTTTGTCAGGTAGCCTGCAGCCAGTAGCCAGGCAAAAATAAATACTAAGTACTGGACTTGTCCTTGAAGGCTGGGGTTGTCCATTTCTGGACAATGAGAACAAAATGTAACAGCCAAAAATGGGAGACTCCTTAACTAGCAGCACTGCGAGGAGTCTCCCCTATAACTGTGTTTCTAGGTCTGACGTACAACACAAGGCTTGAGTCAAGGCATCCAGCTGGAATGTGTAGATAGAAAACAGTAAATCTCTCAGGAGGCAGTACCATAGTAGGACAATGGTGCAAACTACTAGCTAGCTCTGTCATAAATGTGCATTAGGTATGTACACAATGTATATAAATTTGTTTGAAAGTCAGATGATGTAGGAGGAGCACATGGATTCAAACATGGCTACATTAGAAAATCCTACTTCCATAACTCAACTAGGTCACGAGGCTTCCCATATCGACAACATCCCATATTGACAACATAACTGCCGGCAGATCTGTGTGACATTGGGCACTAAAGACTATTAGTGTGGGATACTATCACTCTTCCTCTGCAGCCAATAACCAATAACCAGCCAAGTCTCTCAGGGAGTGAGTGACAGAAGTCAAATTAGGTGCACCGTCCTGTGTTTCCATGGTTCTGTCTGTGTGATTGTCCAGACTCTACTGGATGTGAAGCATATACAGCAAATATGAGAAATTAAATACATGGCATATCTTTCAATCCAACTTCTCATATACATCGGAAAACATTCTTGTTGTTGACGTTAGGTTATTTCCAAGTTGAAATTAAGAGCATAAATCAATGCAGCTAAGCATATCAGCCACACATACACACTGTAGACACCAATGCCACACACACACCAGAATTCAACACTGCCATACTCTGGTAAAGCCAATCTGGATAGGGCGAGTCTTAAATGGCAGATGAGGGTTGGTAGAGACAGCCCTTACCAGAGTATGGCACTGATTTACAGGCCTCTCAGGAAGAACAGGGATGTGGGTAGTGTTAGAGAGATATACAAAAGGCTTGTCACAACAGGGTCTTACATTAATTTCTAACCGGCAAAAACAAATGAATCCCTTTCAATTTAAGTATATACCAAAATAAAATTGTTCTCTAAAATACTCTTACACACGCATACAAGCACACATGCAAACACACGCAAAAACACACGCAAAGTAGTAATTTGGCATCCATTAACGTGGCGAAGAGACAGGAGTGCTTAGATATTACACTCACTGATGTCACTATCACCTCATCTCTATCCCAATAAGACTCTGAACACACTCTTGATTATCTCCAATTGGAAGGAGCTAAATTACCCCCACCAACCAAAAGCTAGCAAACGAAGGTTGAGTTTTCAGTGAAAAGTCTAACGCTCAAAAACTGAACTGAATCAAAGCAGGCATATCTATACATATGTGCTGTAAAAAATAAAAATAAAATAGCTTATCAACTGCAATAATGAAAATGAATGAAAACGATTTCCTTGAAAAACGTTGGTGTCATGAGARGAGATATTTCAGATTCTGAATTCTTTCCCTCCCAGCATCCTGTTTCTGGATTTGTTCTCATTTTGCTATAAAACCACCCCCATTAACCTTGACCCCAGATCACAAATATAGTGCACCTTGCGACTTGTAACAAAGTTTGGCCAACTGTACAAAAGATTAGTGGTAGTTGTCATAGCGTCCTTTCCTCTGTTGTCCGGGCCCACTGAGGGTAGAGGATGGCAGGCACCAGTGGCTTGGGAATGGCAACTCCTCAGTTTGTCTCATCGCTATCTCTCGCTTTCAAAAGTGGCTGTTCGTAGGTTGTCAGGTCAATGTGGAAAAAAATGCTGCCCCCCTCTTTCTCTATCACACAAACACMCAACCATCCTATGTTACAATAGAACACATTTGTCTTTATCCTTGGGCTCTTTTTTGGGTTTGCGCTCCCCGGCAGAGGGCTGCTTCCCTGGGCTGGGCGTGGCTCCAGCTGCAGCTGATGATGATGATGCTGCTTCTGCTCTGTCTGCTTCGTCACTTCCCTCTGCTGGCTGCTGCACAACACAGACAGGATGGAACAGGAGTGTCAACCATAATACCTACCTGTTGCTTATTCAAGCGGGTGAATAAGCAACATTATAAACTGGGTGGTTTGAGCCCTGAATGCTGATTGGCTGACAGCCGTGGTATATCAGACCGTATACCACGGCTATGACAAAACATTTATTTTTACTGCTCTAATTAAGTTGGTAACCAGTTTATAATAGCAATAAGGCACCTCGGGGGTTTGTGGTAAATGGCCAATATACTACGGCTAAGGGCTGTATCCAGGTACTCTGCTATGCGCCGTGCATAAGAACAGCCCAGAGCTGTATTTGAACATAGAGATACATTCAGATAGAACATGTATTGTGTACAACAGAATCATGTCAGCTATATATTTCATTTCTATCTGACTAAGCCCCTGACTGCTATATCTATATAAACTGACAACCCTTACCCTTTTTCTCATCCTCATTCCTCCTTTTTTCCGACACATCTTTCTCTCATCATATTCCTCATTCAATTCCACTCCTCGCATCTTCCCTCCCCCTTCTCAAAAGTTCCCCTCTTGCTCAGAGGGGTTGGGTTCAATGCGGAAGACACATTTAAGTTGAAGGCATTCAGTTGTACAATTGACTAGGTATCCCCCTTTCCCTTTCCCTCCCTCCCTCCCTCCCTCCCTGGCTCCTCCCCCGACCTGTGCTTGTGCTGCGGCAGCCTGCTCCTGCTCCTGGTAGTACTGGGAGGCTTGTCGGTCCTCCTCCTCCTGCAGCTTCTTGGCCAGCTCCAGGTCACTGATGCCCTCGGGGAGCTGCTCCCACTGCAGGTCCTGACTCTGCTGCTCCTGCTGCAGCGACAACGCCATCAGGTAGTCCTGCATACAGAGAGGAGAGGGGGGGGGGGGGGGGTAAAGAGAGAGAAAGAGAGAGAGAAAAAGAGAATAGAACCAGGTCAATGAGTCTCACGTCATGGTGTTTACACTGTTACCAGAGTGATGTGCCACTGCCAAGTAAGCCTAGTTTAAGTAAGCCTAGTTGTAAGCTACAAAACACCACCCATTTTAAAGTCAGGGCTACACACCTCTTTCTTCATTCATAACCCTCATGTAGAGTGAAACCAAATATTTTCCTGAGTGCAGCATCAGACTGTCTTAATTGTCGGCTATGATATGACCTCTCAAGCATAAGAGTGTCTGGGTGGATGAGAGTGTGAGTAGAGATGACTCCTCCCCCCCTCTCTGTATTGGGTGAGGTGGTGAATATGGACCCTGGCAGATGGACAAGCTGCTGGGCAGCCCTGCCACCAGGCCTAACGGGCCAGCCAATCAGCTGTCGTCTGCACAGGGGACACAAACCACATCATGCATTATTAAACAGCCAATCGAAGTGCAGCGTGATGCAGCGCAGTACATAGGGAGGCGCCACATGTCACGGTCATTTCCTGATCAGGCATTCAGACAGAGCAGATGAGCTTTGAACATATATTATTGAGGAACTTTCCCCCACTACTTCTCCAGAGTAGAGCTGAGTGCAGATGGAGCAGGCTAGGAAGCCACGGGGAAAACTGAGCCCAGATAGAGGGGATGTGTAATATTTACTGTACCCTTTATACAATCCACTCTGTTTTTATTTTATTTTACCATTATTTAACAAGGCAAATCAGTTAAGAACAAATTCGTATTTTCAATGATGGCCTAGGAACAGTGGGTTAACTGCCTTGTTCAGGGGCAGAACGTCAGATTTTTACCTTGTCAGCTCAGGGATTCAATCTTGCAACCTTTCGGTTACTAGTCCAACGCTCTAACCACTAGGCTACCTGCTACCACAATCAGGTACACTCTGATTGTGACTCCCCCTGACCTAGTATTTTTGTAATGCTGCACTGTGACTGTGCACCTTGTTCTCCATGGTAAACATCCTCTTCAAAAGATATGTGGTGCACCCAACAGTGCGAAATGGCTGCCATGAGTCAGCTAGATGGGTGTTCAGCATTGTTTATCGTTGCTCCCATTAATGAAGTGGAACTGGATCAGAGGGCCCAATTGGCGTAGTGGTCTGACCTGGTCTATCTGGTCCTGCTGTCCGCGGTACACCGTCTCTGGGTCTGACGGGGGTCGCAGGCGGAACTCAGAGTCACAGAAGTTGCCATCCCCGTCCACATTGTGCAGGCTCTCCCACACCACCTTCTCCTCCGTCAGGAAGCCCTGGTCTGTCACCAGGAGGTACAGCTGGCCCTGATCACACAGAGACACACATTATACATCTACACACTTTCACACTTGGGGTCATGGGTGCTACACACAGCTTGCTTCACTTGGCAAGCATGCTCACACACACACTCTCACACAGACAGGCCTGCTCAACTTCCCCTGCTACAGATAACAGGAAGAGCCTGTCCCAGCTGCAGTGATAAGTGGAGGGACCACAAGGCGGTTGAAACCATCGTAGATAGCATTAAGACTCGAGGTGCTGAATAGGTCCCCATCACGTGTCTACCATGCTCCTTGGGGCATTTATATTTATGCCCTCACACCAGCTTCAGAACCCTGTGTACTGAACATTAGATCACCTGGGCCTGGGATATGGGGAGATCTATTGGGAGGGGGAGGACAGGGAGAAGGGGAACGCACTAACAGTGCTCAGCTGTTAACAGATGGTTGAAAAGACTTGGATGAAAGAAAGTCCCCATGTGTCAACAACCTACAATACATAGAATGGGGTGATCTGATCCGGAAGCTAGCAATACATTTGAAATAAAGGTTTATCTGGGACTGAGTGATATGAATTCATTTATATAACACCCTTTCCCACTACTAAGAGGACAAGGCAGACTTAATTAACTTGTTTTTGTTCATAATGGATGGTGGTTTTGGGACGCTGTAGCAGAGGAAAGTAAGGAAGACCCATTCACAGTAAACAGTACTGCAAGGCCCCATTTGTCATAACCATGAAACAGTGGATATTGTCTCGTCAATGACTTGAGTGGTCATTCACCTTGAACTTGATCATGGTGCTGAAGTGGTTGTTCCTGAAGAACACACAGAGCTCTCCTTCCTGCACGGTGGACGTGAGCTCACACAGGCCGTGGTACGTCAGCTGGGTGGCCGTGCTGTGCAGAAACTGCTCGGCTACAAAGCCTGCAGGTAGAGAGAGAGGGAGAAAGAGAGAGAGGGAGAAAGAGAGAGAGGGAGGGGGGAGAGAGAAGGCAAGAGATAGAGAGCGAGTCAGTGAGAGACAGACAGACACACAAGACCGACAATGACCGACAGGCTGACAAACAGACAAAGACTTAGGGACTGATATAGAGATATAAAGTGATGTACAGACGAACAAGGATAGACACACTGACCTATAGAATGAGACACAGAGAGAAAGAGAGCGAGATAGACAGAGTTGTATTGAGTGACACGAAGAGACAGGGTGATATTCTAACTAAGACGAGGAGACAACTAGACAGACCGTGGAGAAGCACTGGAGAGGAAACTGAGACACAACTAAAGTCAGTCGTCCACAGGAATGTTTAGGCCAGGCCTCCGTTTATCTGCTCAGCGCAATAGGAGGAAATGTCGGCCTTATCAAGCAGCCTGGGATGTGTAGTGGAGAGGCAGCGAGAAAGAAAGCAAGCAACACATCCCCCCAGTCGGTCGGTCCACCCACCTTCCCCAGCCAGCTCACTGCTGGCCGACTGTTTGCAGGAGATTATCTTCTCCACCAGCTGGTTGTAGCTGCAGTTACCCACTGCCTTCACTGTGTCGCCCATCTGGAGGGAACATAAAAGAGGAGAGGGCATTCATCAACCATTGTTGTGTTCTATTATGCAGTGAAGAACAAGCGACAAGAGCATATTGTCATGTTTTCAAAAGAAAAATACTCAAGAGGAGCTGTACGCTAACCAGTCATTCTGAAGTAATTTCTTTCATAAATAATGTGTGGAGTTGGTTTATTGTCTATATGACAAACGGCTATAGAGTACCACAGTATGAGTTATAATACCCATAAAACCTAGTGGTCAAACAGGGAAATGGTTCCAATCGTTTTTCCACCATTAATTTTTTCCCACAGGGGATTTTAGAAACACTTAAAATAAGGGCTGTGTTTCGTGTAGGCTTACCCTGGCGTGACGTTTTGATAACAGTGTAAATCTCTCTAGGACAAGGTGACTTTAAACAATATATTTGCCTGTATATCATAGCAATAGCTACATGGGTTAAAAAGGTAGACTTAGCGTTATGATGTTGCCATGAGCAGCAACGTAGTTACTGCAATGAGTGCGATGCAATACTTTGCTCTCACAGTCACACAGAGGATCTGGGCATGTGCACGGGTTTGCTTCACGCTGCTACAACGTGGTAACTACAGGACCAAAACAGCAGAGAAGTCCAGCCTCAGGCTTCAACGTTCTGAGTTATTGCGGATATTGACCCACTACTGCTGTTTTCTTTGTGCATTTATGTCAACTCGCTGAGTCTACTTTTAAAGGGGGCTGAGAGAGGGAAGGGTTCTCACCTGCAGGTCCACCAGCCAGCCGTGGTAGAGAGGGATGTCCAGCAGGTCAAAGACAATGCACTCTGGGGTGTACTCAAAGACCCGCACCCCTGTGAACTTCACGTTGACATCCAGCCCTGTCTGCAGCTTGTGCAGCACCGCCATGGCATCACTCATATTCTGGGGGACAACAAATAGAAAGTCATGTTCCTTTTCAAGGTCTTTAGCCAGGGATGTTAGTCTTTGTAGAATTCTTGTTAATTATGGCATTGAAATAAGATTTGACATTGGAATAAATGTTGAGGACAGTGAACCAACCACTGTCACATACTACAGCAGTTACAGCTAGAAAAACAGCAGACTCACCCACAGAAACCTGCTAGTTTGTACTATCAGTTAAGTATACAAACTGTACAAATCAGAAAGTGTCCTGACCAAGGAACTTCCTGTCTACCGTACTCATCACTCCCTCCTGTCGTTCCCCCCTCAGACACACAAAAGACTAACAAGACCCGTCTGTAGCAATGCGCATGCCCCGCCCACCTGAGGATCTGTCTTTTTCAGCCATCTGTTTCCTGTGTTTGAGGGGTGCAAAATCCACGTGTAACTTAAATCTTTCTGAATTAATTGCTTTCACTTTACTTCTACGACTCCATCATACTTTTGCTTGTGCCTGTCTTTTTTATTCATTAACGTTACGACCGCGGAAATATTTGTAATGACCTGTCAAACACACTCCGGTAACGCCTGAAATGGGCTGAATGGAATACATTGTCTTTCCGTTGCATCTATAAGAACACTAAAGCTTCTTTTCGCGGATGTAACACATCTCAACACAAGAATGATCACTTTATTTTGATGGGTGTTCATTTTTTTGTGGAATTGAAAAAAGTTGTAATTTGCTACAGTTGAAATGTTGACAAATTAAATGCAATGAAATGAAAGCAACTTCTGAAAATGAACACTCGGATTATAGTGATATTATGTCTGAACTTGCAAACAATTCAAAGTATGTATAGATAGGTGTAATCTATAGCCAAGCGTGTTGATTTTTAATCCGAGGTTATCCTGCTATTGGCACAATTGTTGAATTATGCAACAGAATGTGACAACAGTCATTAATTAGGCAGTCTAGACAGCACAGGTGAGTGCAGGTAGACCGAGAGTCCAAGACAGAGGAAGTGTTTGTGGTTGCAGCCCTGTTCCACCCCTTTATGTTAATGTTTTCATTTATGCAAATACATCCATTGTATTTATGCAACTGTTTCAAGTACACATTTTCTTTATTTTAACATAAAATATAAAATAAATACCTGACTTATATATACATATATATATATATCTATAAATAAAATGGTGAGTGCACCCCCCCCCCAAAGAAATAAACACCTGAATTCCCAACAAAATTCCTGAATGCCATTCATTATTTTTCAGTGCCAGTAAAATGTTTTATGTGCTATAATTCAGTCAATCCTGATGGATAAAAAAAAATGATATAAAAGTTTGGAGTATCTTCATCTATTGTCCAACTGCTGCATTTATTAGAATTGTTTTCAAAACCTTTTAACAATTTTGATGACCGTTGCTTTGGTCTGTGTCACAGGGAGCCTCTGCAGCTGTCTCCACACCCCACACGCACAGAGAGGTGATAGTGGGTGACTTTGTGTGTATTTTCTCAATTTTCTAAGAGGATAACCTGTCAATAAGAGGGAAAATAAATCCCCAAAAGCAGGGAGATTCTCCAGCTTTCGCACTTAGCGGTGTGAGTCGTTGAAAAGCCTTTCGCTGGACGATCTGTGTGTGTGTGTGTGTGTGTGTGTGTGGATTAGGACTCCTGTGGACAGTTGTGGGGAGGATTAGTATGGTTCATGTAACAGACCATGCAGCTGCTCCACTCCAAGGGAAGAGAGCTTCAGTCACATGACATCAGATGAACCCCCTGAGAGCTACTGATTAGCACCTCACTAAGCGGGGGACTTCATCCACTTCCACAGTGCTTTGCTTACACTATATATACACAAAAGTATGTGGACACCCCTTAAAATTAGTGGATTCGGCTCTTTCAGCCACACCTATTGCTGACAGGTGTATAAAATCCAGCACACCGCCATGCACTCTCCATAGACAAACATTGGCAGTAGAATGGCCTTACTGAAGAGCTCAGTGACTTTCAACGTCATAGGATGCCACCTTTCCAACAAGTCAGTTCGTCAAATTTCATGAAATTCATGAGATTCATGAAATGGGTTTCCATGGACGAGCAGCCGCACACAAGCCTAAGATCACCATGTGCAATGCCAAGCGTCGGCTCGAGTGGTGTGAAGCTCACTGCAATTGGATTCTGGAGCAGTGGAAACATTCTCTGGAGTGATGAATAATGCATCACCATCTGGCAGCCCGATAGACAAATCTGGGTTTTGCGGATGCCAGGAGAACTCTACCTGCCCCAATGCATAGTGCCGACTGTAAAGTTCGGTGGAGGAGGAATAATGGTCTGAATTTTTGGGGGGGTCATGTAGTCCATCATTGAGACACACAGCGAGGATTCTCTCTGCTTTATCCTCCTTGTTATCCTACTTGTATTCTTGAGGACAGGTGCTAAAGCACAAGTCAAACGTGAGTCAGCGCTGTATATACAAAATGTGCCTACAAGCAAAAAACACACACACTGACAAGTGCACACACAAACGTGTGGGCACTGCGTCTCTGTCTGGCGGGTGGCGAAGCTGGCAGCACAGTAAGAGATCAGGAACGTGCCCGCCCACTGCTCCCGCTCTGCCCAGTGCCCAACATGCTGCCTGCTCTGCACACCCACGCCCTCCTGCTGTGTGGCCAAGCCCTGCTCCACTCGGCTCCAGCCGCTCACAGTCTACAGATTATGACCTGACTACATCTAAGTAATGCCACCCTAACCACACTAATCATAAATTCTATGCTGAATATGGGATCCACACAGAGCCTGTGGTATTTGCATGTGATGATGTACAGTAGAATATTCCCTGGTCACTGGACAATGAAGGCCAGTATTCAATGGTTCCACTCCAACTTTTACGGAAGAGGGAGACTGATTGGATAAACAGGCCGGCCTTCCTGTCACATGTTCCACTAGCAGGCTGGGAGCCAGATCAACATTTAATTCCCACAGCAGTCACACACACACACACACACACGGCCACGCTCATCCGCCAGCTCAAACCAGCAGGTCTCTCTCTCTCACACACGCTCTGCTTCCACTTGGGACTGGTGAGTGACTCCAGACCTCCATCCGCTGGCAAATCAGGCTGATAGGACCACGAAGTTGACTGACAGACTGATTGACACAGGCTTTGCTTCAGTTTTCATGTCAATGGCACACTGGACAGCTCCCCGAGTATTATGGAGATCTGGCACAAAACTTTGTTAAAAAGAAAAACGCTATTGCAACCTCTTTGCAATAAGAAATTGAGACCAAAAGCTCAAGAGAAGTTCCAAGTGTTTAATACCAAGGATACAGTCAGCTGAGTGCACATATTTAGAAAGTTCACAAAACATCTTATACTCTTCCCTCCTTTTTGTCACCACCCTCTTGTAGTTGTCACCTCCCCAGCTATACATTTTATGACCCCAATGAGTTTCCCTCTGGCTCCCCTGTGGAATGTCCATGGTCCTCTCTTTGTTTAGCCAGATGTCAGATTCCCACCTCGTCCATCTTCTGTTCTGGGCTTGACCCTGCTCTCTGATCTTAGGCAATTTCCTCTTCTCTGATTGGGTTATGGTTTCTAAATTAGCATACACACAGTTTCAGGGCCTAAACTCCATTAATACTCACAGTAATCATTCACTAAACAGGATAAAAACTACAGTTTAACATGTTACAGTTTAATAGAATCAATCAGTAACCCACGTTAGTTTAAGTCTACAACTGTGCACTCTTAAAATCCACAATCATGTATATATACAGCGACACACTCCCATCCTGCTACATTATTTTTTAGGAGCATCTCCATCTCAATAAAATAGAACATTCTATATCGTATAACCATAAAAGCGCTGTCAAGTGAATTGTGCTACAGTGTGCAAACTCTCAGGAGTGCCCTTTATCATGGGAACATTACCAAGACCAGTCCTTGCGGAATAAATCTTTACTAATCGCTCCAGTTTCTGAGTTACTGTTTAACAACAGCCAAGCAATCGCTATTTTAATCCTCATATCCTCCGACAGATGATGTTTGATGTTTTGAACCCAGAATTTATAAATAGAACTCTGTTATGATGAACTCGTTCAACGCTCTTCAAAATCATAAAAGGAGCTTGACTATTCAAATATGCAGCAGACAATATCAAACAAAAAGTCAAGAACAAGATATATACAGTGGGGAGAACAAGTATTTGATACACTGCCGATTTTGCAGGTTTTCCTACTTACAAAGCATGTAGAGGTCTGTAATTTTTATCTATAGGCTACACTTCAACTGTGAGAGACGGAATCTAAAACAAAAATCCAGAAAATCACATTGTATGATTTTTAAGTAATTAATGCATTTTATTGCATGACATAAGTATTTGATACATCAGAAAAGCAGAACTTAATATTTGGTAGAGAAACCTTTGTTGCAATTACAGAGATCATACGTTTCCTGTAGTTCTTGACTAGGTTTGCACACACTGCAGCAGGATTTTGGCCCACCCTCCCTACAGAATCATCTCCACTCCATTCCTCAGTTCTCGGGGCTGTCGGCTGGGCAATACGGACTTTCAGCTCCCTCCAAAGATTTTCTATTGGCTGTCAGGTCTGGAGACTGGCTAGGCCACTCCAGGACCTTGAGATGCTTCTTACGGAGCCACTCCTTAGTTCCCTGTGCTGCTGTGTGTTTTTGGGCTTGTCATGCTGAGAACCCAGCCATGACCCACTTCAATGCTCTTACTGAGGGAAGAGGTTGTTGGCAAGATCTCGCGATACCATGACCCCATCCATCCTCTCCTCAATACGATGCAGTCGTCCTGTCCCCTTGCAGAAAAGCATCCCCAAAGAATGATGTTTCCACCTCCATGCTTCACGGTGGGATGTTGGGTTTACTTCATCCTTCTTCTTCTCCAAACACCTGAGTGGAGTTTAGACCAAAAAGCTCTATTTTTGTCTCATCAGACCACATGACCTCTCCCATTCCTCCTCTGGATCATCCAGATGGTCATTGCAAACTTCAGACCGGCCTGACATCCGCTGGCTTGAGCAGGGGACCTTGCGTGCGCTGCAGGATTTAATCCATGACGGCGTAGTGTTTACTAATGGTTTTCTTGAGACTGTGTCCCAGCTCTCTTCAGGTCATTGACCAGGCCTGCCGGTAGTTCTGGGCTGATCCCTCACCTCCTCATGATCATTGATGCCCCACGAGTGAGATCTTGCATGAGCCCCAGACCGAGAGTGATGTTGACCGTCATCTTGAACTTCTTCCATTTTCTAAAATTGCGCCAACAGTTGTTGCCTTCTCACCAAGCTGCTTGCCTATTGTCCTGTAGCCCATCCCAGCCTTGTGCAGTCTACAATTCTATCCCTGATGTCCTTACACAGCTCTCTGGTCATGGCCATTGTGGAGAGGTTGGAGTCTGTTTGATTGAGTGTGTGGACAGTGTCTTTATACTGGTAACGAGTTCAAACGTGCCAGTTAATACAGGTAATGAGTGGAGAACAGGAGGGCTTCTTAAAGAAAAACTAACAGGTCTGTGAGAGCCGGAATTCTTACTGGTTGTAGGTGATCAAATACTTACGTCATGCAATAAAATGCAAATGAATTACTAAAAATCATACAATGTAATTTTCTGATTTTTGTTTTAGATTCCGTCTCTCACAGTTGAGTGTACCTATGATAAAAATTACAGACTCTACATGCTTTGTAAGTAGGAAAACCTGCAAATCGGCAGTGTATCAAATACTTGTTCTCCCCACTGTATATAATTATATATATATATATATATATAATATACACTACACACATACAATTACTGCTGGAATCGGAAGTTTACATACACCTTAGCCAAATACATTTAAACTCAGTTTTCACAATCCTAACATTTAATCCTAGTAAAACTCCCTGTCTTAGGTCACAGTTAGAACAAACCACTTTATTTAAATTGAATGTGAAATGTCAGAATAATAGTAGAGAAAGGATTTATTTAGCTTTTATTTCTTTCATCACATTCCCAGTGGGTCAGAAGTTTACATACACTCAATTAGTATTTGGTAGCATTGCCTTTACATTGTTTAACTTGGGTCAAACGTTCAGGTAGCCTTTCACAAGCTTCCCACAATAAGTTGGGTGAATTTGGCCCATTCCTCCTGACAGAGCTGGTGTAACTGAGTAAGGTTTGTAGGCCTCCTTGCTCGCACACGCTTTATCAGTTCTGCCCACAAATTTTCTATAGGTTCGAGGTCAGAGCTTTGTGATGGCCACTCCAATACCTTGACTTTGTTGTCATTAAGCCATTTTGCCAACTTTGAAGTATGCTTGGGGTCATTGTCCATCTGGAAGACCCATTTTCGACCATGCTTTAACTTCCTGACTAATGTCTTGAGATGTTGCTTCAAATATCCACATAATTTTCCTCCTTCATGATGCCATCCATTTTGTGAAGTGCACCAGTCCCTCCTGCAGCAAAGCACCCCCACAACATGATGCTGCCACCCCCGTGCTTCATGGTTGGGATGGTGTCTTCGGCTAGCAAGCATCCCGCTTTTTCCTCCAAACATAACAATGGTCATTATGGCCAAACAGTTCTATTTTGTTTCATCAGACCAAAGGACATTTCTTCAAAAAGTACAATCTTTGTCTCCATGTGCAATTGCAAACCGTAGTCTGGCTTTTTATGGCGGTTTTGTAGCAGTGGCTTCTTCCTTGCTGAGCGGTCTTTCAGGTTATGTCGATAAAAAGGACTCATTTTACTGTGGATATAGATACTTTTGTACCGGTTTCCTCCAGCATCTTCAAAAGGTCCTTTGCTGTTGTTCTGGGATTGATTTGCACTTTTCGCGCCAAAGTATTTTCATCTCTAGGAGACATAACGCGTCTCCTTCCTGAGCGGTATGACGGCTGCGTGGTCCCATGGTGTTTATACTTGCATACTATTGTTTGTACAGATGAATGTGGTACCTTCAGGCATTTGGAAATTGCTCCCAAGGATGAACCAGGCTTGTAGAGGTCTACCATTTTTTTCTGATTTCCCCATGATGTCAAGCAAAGAGGCACGGAGTTTGAAGATATGCCTTGAAATACATCCACAGGTACACCTCCAATTGACTCAAATGATGTCAATTAGCCTATCAGAAGCTTCCCAAGCCATGACATGATTTTCTGGAATTTTCCAAGCTATTTAAAGGCACAGTCAACTTAGTGTATGTAAACTTCTGACCCACTGGAATTGTGATACAGAATTCTAAGTGAAATAATCTGTCTGTAATTTTTTGGGGGAAAAATGACTTGTGTCATGCACAAAGTAGATGTCCTAACCGACTTGCCAAAATTATAGTTTGTTAACAAGAAATTTGTGGAGTGGTTGAAAAACAAGTTTTAATGACTCCAACCTAACTGTATGTAAACTTCTGACTTCAACTGTATATATAAACTCGGCAAAAATAGAAATGTCCTCTCACTGTCAACTGCGTTTATTTTCAGCAAACTTTACATGTGCAAATATTTGTATGAACATAAGATTCAACAACTGAGACAAACTGAATAAGTTCCACAGACATGACTAACAGAAATGGAATAATGTGTCCCTGAACAAAGGGGGGGTCAAAATCAAAAGTAACAGTCAGTATCTGGTGTGGCCACCAGCTGCATTAAGTACTGCAGTGCATCTCCTCTTCATGGACTGCACCAGATTTGCCTGTTCTTGCTGTGAGATGATACCCCACTCTTCCACCAAGGCACCTGCAAGTTCCCGGACATTTCTGGGGGGAAATGGCCCTAGTCCTCACGATCCGATCCAACAGGTCCCAGACGTGCTCAATGGGATTGAGATCCTGGCTCTATGCTGGCCATGTCAGAACACTGACATTCCTGTCTTGCAGGAAATCACGCACAGAACAAGCACTATGGCTGGTGGCATTGTCATTCTGGAGGGTCATGTCAGGATGAGCCTGCAGGAAAGGTACCACATGAGGGAGGAGGATGTCTTCCCTGTAACGCACAGCGTTGAGATTACCAGCGTTGAGATTACCTGCAATGACAATGATTGAGTTGGAGGCCTGCACAGCCACGCAGTCATGGGTGAACAGGGAGTACAGGAGAGGGCGGAGAACGCACCCTTGTGGGGCCCCAGTGTTGAGGATCAGCGAGGTGGAGATGTTCTTTCCTACCCTCACCACCTGGGGGCGGCCTGTCAAAGTCCAGGACCCAGTTGCACAGGGCGGGGTCGAGACCCTTAGTGACGAGTTTGGAGGGTACTATGGTGGTAAATGCTGAGCTGTAGTCGATGAACAGCATTCTTACATAGGTATTCCTCTTGTCCAGATGGGTTAGGGCAGTGTGCAGTGTGATTGCGTCTTCTGTGGACCTATTGGGGCGGTAAGCAAATTGGAGTCGGTCTAGGGTGTCAGGTAGGGTGGAGGTGATATGGTCCTTGACTAGTCTCTCAAAGCACTTCATGATGATGGCAGTGAGTGCTACGGGGCGATAGTCATTTAGCTCAGTTACCTTAGCTTTCTTGGGAACAGGAACAATGGTGGCCCTCTTGAAGCATGTGGGAACAGCAGACTGGGACACGGATTGATTGAATATGTCCGTAAACACACCAAACCCACTGTCGTTTGTGCCCATAGGCGACGTTGTTGCCGGTGATGTCTGGTGAGGACCTGCCTTACAACAGGCCTACAAGCCCTCAGTCCAGCCTCTCGTAGCCTATTGCGGACAGTCTGAGCACTGATGGAGGGATTGCGTTCCTGGTATAACTCGGGCAGTTGTTGTTGCCATCCTGAACCTTTCCCGCAGGTGTGATGTTCTGATGTACCGATCCTGTGCAGGCGTTGTTACACGTGGTCTGCCACTGCGAGGACAATCAGCTGTCCGTCCTGTCTCCCTGTAGCGCTGTCTTAGGCGTCTCACAGTATGGACAYTGCAATTTATTGCCCTGGCCACATCTGCAGTCCTCATGCCTCCGTTTCTTTTTTTGATGAGTTATATATATATATATACATACACACTACCGTTCAAAAGTTTGGGGGCACTTTGAAATTTCCTTGTTTTTTAAAGAAAAGCACATTTTTGGTCCATTAAAATAACATCAAATTTATCAGAAATACAGTGTAGACATTGTTAATGTTGTAAATGACTATTGTAGCTGGAAACGGCAGATTTTTTATGGAATATCCACATAGGCGTACAGAGGCCCATTATCAGCAACCATCACTCCTGWGTTCCAATGGCACGTTGTGTTAGCTAATCCAAGTTTATCATTTTAAAAGGCTAATTGATCTTTAGAAAACCCTTTTGCAATTATGTTAGCACAGCTGAAAACTGTTATGCTTATTAAAGCAGCAATAAAACTGGCCACCTTTAGACTAGTTGAGAATCTGGAGCGTCAGCATTTGTGGGTTCGATTACAGGCTCAAAATGGCTAGAAACAAAGGACTTCCTTCTGAAACTCGTCAGTCTATTCTTGTTCTGAGAAATGAAGGCTATTCCATGCGAGAAATTGCCAAGAAACTGAAGATCTCGTACAACGCTGTATACTAATCCCTTCACAGAACAGCGCAAACTTGCTCTAACCAGAATAGAAAGAGGAGTGGGAGGCCCCGGTGTACAACTGAGCAAGAGGACAAGTACATTAGAGTGTCTAATTTGAAAAACAGACGCCTCACAAGTCCTCAGCTGGCAGCTTCATTAAATAGTACCCGCAAAACACCAGTCTCAACATCAACAGTGAAGAGGTGACCCCAGGATGCTGGCCTTCTAGGCAGGAGCTTGGAGAGCTACGACTGTACGGCAGTCAGAACATTCTCCTTGGACAGTAATCGAGACTCTGGTATGTACACACGCACACATGACTGTTCTCCTCCCCGAGCGATGACGTCCGTGAAGAGAATAACATTCACAGATGTGCTGGTTCTTTGCCACAGCAGAGTGGAGAGAAGGAGGATAGGAAGAAAGGCCATGCCCCACCCACATTCCAGGCAGCATGGATAGGGATGGGAGTGTGGATGGGAGTGGGAATGAGAAAGCCATCCCTGACAGGCCATGTGAACCACTCAGAGCCCCAGCACTGGCCTCGATCTGAACTCAGCCATGCATCCGAGCACCCTCCCACAGCGATGTGAAAAGACATGACCTGCCCCACATGACCATGTTGTGCCGTAGGCCTGATAAGACGCGGCTTATGTAACCTATATAGGGGCTAAACGCAGCTCTAGGGCAGTGAGCTGTTTTTTATGTAACCTATATAGGGGCTAAACGCAGCTCCAGGGCAGTGGGCTGTTTTTCCATATAACCATAATCATCATGCTGCTTATTTTCATCTTACATAAATATACATTCATTGGTCTTTCTGGAGATTCATTCCCAATGCAAATGTTGTGCAAATGCACATGACCGTATAAACACTCATCATCTTAACATTGCATCGTTGCCCATTAGGAGAATATGATATATTTCTGGATAGAAGAGGACAGGAACTGCAGTCACTAAATGGCAGGCAGGGATATTTTAGGCTGGGAAGTGAGAACAAGTGATCCCCTTGGCGTGGTGCGAGTTAATAGTGTGATGCTGCTGCTTTACTTTTTGGCTGCTGCTCTGCCATCAGAGATCTAAGAGGGAGAGGGGGGTGCCCAACAGCCTAGAGCCTGCCTGCCTCATCCTGCATGCCTGTCTGATTCTCCAACATGAGCCACAGACAAACACAAAGAGAGATGGACCGGTAGACATGCGTATGATCAGTGAATAACTGCCCTTACTGCCCCTGTGTTTAGGCAACAACAGTCCTTACCTGTTCATAGTTTAGCCGCTGGGCTTCAGAAATCTCTTTCGGCTTGGCATCGAGGATGTAGTCTCCTGCAGGGGAGAGAGAGTGAGGGAGAGAGAGAGGAGGAAGCAACATCAGAGAACCTGGGGATACAGGCCAAGTAAAGCAGCCACAGACACACAGGGGAGCTGAGAGGGAAAATATAATCAGGGTACAGCCCTGCCCGCTCACCAGTGACATCACAGCCTGCTTACGTCAATCCCAAGTGAAGAGGTGATATTATCGACTATGTTCTGATTTCATAAGAAGTGTCTAATCCTCAGTGAGAAGGGGGATGTTGAGTGTTAAGCGCTGGCCAGCTGTTTTTCCAGGAAGGGCTCGGCCAGGCATGCGGGGTCAGTCAAGCCCTAGCCAGTGGGGAGCCGCTAGAAAGGTATTAAGGGCTTAGTGTAGGACCTAGGGAGAGCAGCCACTGGGGCAGGCAGKGAGAGCCTTGTGAAGAGCCCTGTGGTGCTAATCACAGTGCACCTGTCATCCAACCATTAACATCGCACCCAACTCCACCCTCCCCTCTCTGAGCAACACATAGCGGCAGTGTCTAGCTGTCAAAAACATACCCACTTGCAAGATATTTTATGTTACAGATAATGATTCTGAGACTTTTATATCTGAAAAACAAAAAAATAGGCCTACTTTTTCCTCATAAGCCAACGATTGCTTTCTTACTTTAACAAAGTGAGCCAGTAGTCAGTGTGTTTGAGAGCCGGGGAGCTACTCTGATTCGATCTCCATATCCTCTCCTCAGACACAGGCTTCCTCAGCCCTGGCCATGAATGCACCCAGCTGAGGCCAGTCAACTGACTCGGACATTTCTATGCCCAGGGAACCCCCGGCCATACCCCCCCTACCTCCCTCCGCCTGCCCCGTTCCCTGCCAGCTGACTGTAGACTGTGCCCTCCCTGCCTGGGCCTCTACTGCTGCTGTTGATGATTCACTGGCATGCTCCACAGAGTACTAAATCCCAACATCAACCAGTAGCCTCTTTAATACAACATACATCTCCTCCACTTCTGCCCTTATGGGCCTCACAGTAGTTATTAATACAGCGTCTGAATCAGCCCACGTTAAATGGGGCTCTTTGTGAGCAGCTCTTTTTCACAAGCCATTATTTTTTGTCTGGGCATGAAACAATAACTGTTCGTAATGAAGTGCAATGGTGAGGCTAGGAGACAGGCCTATCTGCCTGTTCCTGGACATTACACAAGATGAACGGTTTGACCAGGGACCAAACCATTCATTATGAGCTCTCAGCCACTAGCTGGAGTAAAGACAAAGCCGTCTCCACAAACACAGAGCCGCAATTTATGGGCACTTGTGAAAGAAGAGCAGAGATGACTCAGAGGCATATCTGGGATGATACGCGCACACACAGCSTGCATAACGCAGTTAAAGGTCGGCAATGTACAGAAGAGGGATGGCTACAACCATGAGCATTCCTCCGAGGAAATCTAACACGACACAGTCGGAAAAACAGGAGTTGCATGAAATGAAAACGCTGTGCTTCATTACTGCTTGTCACCTGTGATTTGCAGAATGGTTGAAGTGCTCACTGTGAGTCAGGGTACTCGAAAGAGACAGGGAATGTTTTTACACTGAGAACTTGGAATCAACCATGGGTATCTGTAGGAGCAGATGAGCAAGGTGCAGAGAGGCAGACAGAGGGAGCAATCAGGGGATTCCATCAGCGGCACAGTGAGGGAGAGGGCCCTGAGTGGGTGGGAGAGGGGGTAAAGGCCTCTCTGTGGCTTCTTACTGGTATTGAACATAGAGCTATGGGGTTGGAGTGAGTTCTGTGTTCCATCAGACCCACACACTAGGCTACCTCTAAAATATCTAAAGATGGGCAACTATGTCGCTCAATGTGCTAATGCTTTGGGTCAGTCTGAATGGTCTCCTCTCTCAGGGTTTCATGTCAGTTGACCAGCAGGGTAGTTTACAGTTTCTTGCTTTCCTCCTCTCTTATAAAAAAAAGTATTTGGAGAAGGTCAAATTAGATTTGCCTGGTCATAACGTAGTCTGATAATGAAATGCACACACTGTAGATTATACTTTTTCTTCCAACAAAATGAACCAAACTCCAATTGGAATTGAATTGCATGCATTAATCAGTCACGGACAGCAAGCGCTATGGACTCACAGAGGCAGATTCTGTGGGGAGGAAACTTAAGGCTATCCCATTAACAGAGTTCAACAACAGACAATTACTAATTCTAAATTATATTTTCCTAGCCAATGCATCCAAAAAAAGTAACATTAACCAAAAGGTAACAACGTTATTGCTTACAATCATTATTACCCCTGGTACAAAACACACTAATGAGAAGTCAAGTCAACATTTGAGTTAGGCCTAATGAAAAATACTTGAAGAGAAGCAGCAAACTGAGAAATCTAATGAACATTCCCCATGACTGACATCAAAAATATATTTCCTGACAATGAAGAATCATTCCTCTGTTTCCCAATCACATTTTGCTGTTATATTCTATCTTGGTAGCTAACTAACTAATCTGTCCCCCAAAGAAGCACTACAGTGTAAACTGTAATTAAACCATGGTGATAAATATCCTTACCCATAAATTAACGACAGTCTGTGTCTTGGCCCATAATGACTAATACAGATTAAATCAAAACCAGTTGAATCTGCTAATCACATGCAGAATGTAGGACAATGTAGCACAAACAGTCAGGAGTCTTTTGGTACAAACTGACCTCTATACCGAACCCCCAAATGATCATATGAAAGTAAACAACTCCCATGGCATGACTAATGTGGATACATTTCAGGACTTCTGGCGTCTCTCAGAACATGACAGCTGGTGGCTCCATCTCTCTTATAGTTAGAGATGTTATTGACGCCTAACAGTCATTATATGATGCATTTAGCTAGAACACACTCAAAACGGGACACTAGTCATGGCACCAGTCAAAGAATTATAGAGCTTGTAAAATTGAAGCCAAACTGACCACTGCCATGAAAAGAGGGCTTGGCTATAGTGACANTTAGAAAACCCTTTTGCAATTATGTTAGCACAGCTGAAAACTGTTATGCTTATTAAAGCAGCAATAAAACTGGCCACCTTTAGACTAGTTGAGAATCTGGAGCGTCAGCATTTGTGGGTTCGATTACAGGCTCAAAATGGCTAGAAACAAAGGACTTCCTTCTGAAACTCGTCAGTCTATTCTTGTTCTGAGAAATGAAGGCTATTCCATGCGAGAAATTGCCAAGAAACTGAAGATCTCGTACAACGCTGTATACTAATCCCTTCACAGAACAGCGCAAACTTGCTCTAACCAGAATAGAAAGAGGAGTGGGAGGCCCCGGTGTACAACTGAGCAAGAGGACAAGTACATTAGAGTGTCTAATTTGAAAAACAGACGCCTCACAAGTCCTCAGCTGGCAGCTTCATTAAATAGTACCCGCAAAACACCAGTCTCAACATCAACAGTGAAGAGGTGACCCCAGGATGCTGGCCTTCTAGGCAGGAGCTTGGAGAGCTACGACTGTACGGCAGTCAGAACATTCTCCTTGGACAGTAATCGAGACTCTGGTATGTACACACGCACACATGACTGTTCTCCTCCCCGAGCGATGACGTCCGTGAAGAGAATAACATTCACAGATGTGCTGGTTCTTTGCCACAGCAGAGTGGAGAGAAGGAGGATAGGAAGAAAGGCCATGCCCCACCCACATTCCAGGCAGCATGGATAGGGATGGGAGTGTGGATGGGAGTGGGAATGAGAAAGCCATCCCTGACAGGCCATGTGAACCACTCAGAGCCCCAGCACTGGCCTCGATCTGAACTCAGCCATGCATCCGAGCACCCTCCCACAGCGATGTGAAAAGACATGACCTGCCCCACATGACCATGTTGTGCCGTAGGCCTGATAAGACGCGGCTTATGTAACCTATATAGGGGCTAAACGCAGCTCTAGGGCAGTGAGCTGTTTTTTATGTAACCTATATAGGGGCTAAACGCAGCTCCAGGGCAGTGGGCTGTTTTTCCATATAACCATAATCATCATGCTGCTTATTTTCATCTTACATAAATATACATTCATTGGTCTTTCTGGAGATTCATTCCCAATGCAAATGTTGTGCAAATGCACATGACCGTATAAACACTCATCATCTTAACATTGCATCGTTGCCCATTAGGAGAATATGATATATTTCTGGATAGAAGAGGACAGGAACTGCAGTCACTAAATGGCAGGCAGGGATATTTTAGGCTGGGAAGTGAGAACAAGTGATCCCCTTGGCGTGGTGCGAGTTAATAGTGTGATGCTGCTGCTTTACTTTTTGGCTGCTGCTCTGCCATCAGAGATCTAAGAGGGAGAGGGGGGTGCCCAACAGCCTAGAGCCTGCCTGCCTCATCCTGCATGCCTGTCTGATTCTCCAACATGAGCCACAGACAAACACAAAGAGAGATGGACCGGTAGACATGCGTATGATCAGTGAATAACTGCCCTTACTGCCCCTGTGTTTAGGCAACAACAGTCCTTACCTGTTCATAGTTTAGCCGCTGGGCTTCAGAAATCTCTTTCGGCTTGGCATCGAGGATGTAGTCTCCTGCAGGGGAGAGAGAGTGAGGGAGAGAGAGAGGAGGAAGCAACATCAGAGAACCTGGGGATACAGGCCAAGTAAAGCAGCCACAGACACACAGGGGAGCTGAGAGGGAAAATATAATCAGGGTACAGCCCTGCCCGCTCACCAGTGACATCACAGCCTGCTTACGTCAATCCCAAGTGAAGAGGTGATATTATCGACTATGTTCTGATTTCATAAGAAGTGTCTAATCCTCAGTGAGAAGGGGGATGTTGAGTGTTAAGCGCTGGCCAGCTGTTTTTCCAGGAAGGGCTCGGCCAGGCATGCGGGGTCAGTCAAGCCCTAGCCAGTGGGGAGCCGCTAGAAAGGTATTAAGGGCTTAGTGTAGGACCTAGGGAGAGCAGCCACTGGGGCAGGCAGKGAGAGCCTTGTGAAGAGCCCTGTGGTGCTAATCACAGTGCACCTGTCATCCAACCATTAACATCGCACCCAACTCCACCCTCCCCTCTCTGAGCAACACATAGCGGCAGTGTCTAGCTGTCAAAAACATACCCACTTGCAAGATATTTTATGTTACAGATAATGATTCTGAGACTTTTATATCTGAAAAACAAAAAAATAGGCCTACTTTTTCCTCATAAGCCAACGATTGCTTTCTTACTTTAACAAAGTGAGCCAGTAGTCAGTGTGTTTGAGAGCCGGGGAGCTACTCTGATTCGATCTCCATATCCTCTCCTCAGACACAGGCTTCCTCAGCCCTGGCCATGAATGCACCCAGCTGAGGCCAGTCAACTGACTCGGACATTTCTATGCCCAGGGAACCCCCGGCCATACCCCCCCTACCTCCCTCCGCCTGCCCCGTTCCCTGCCAGCTGACTGTAGACTGTGCCCTCCCTGCCTGGGCCTCTACTGCTGCTGTTGATGATTCACTGGCATGCTCCACAGAGTACTAAATCCCAACATCAACCAGTAGCCTCTTTAATACAACATACATCTCCTCCACTTCTGCCCTTATGGGCCTCACAGTAGTTATTAATACAGCGTCTGAATCAGCCCACGTTAAATGGGGCTCTTTGTGAGCAGCTCTTTTTCACAAGCCATTATTTTTTTGTCTGGGCATAAAACAATAACTGTGCGTAATGAAGTGCAATGGTGAGGCTAGGAGACAGGCCTATCTGCCTGTTCCTGGACATTACACAAGATGTATGTTTGACCAGGGACCAAACCATTCATTATGAGCTCTCAGCCACTAGCTGGAGTAAAGACAAAGCCGTCTCCACAAACACAGAGCCGCAATTTATGGGCACTTGTGAAAGAAGAGCAGAGACGGCTCAGAGGCATATGTGGAACGATACGTGCACACAGCCTGCATAACGCAGTTAAAGGTCGTTATTGTACAGAAGAGGGATGGCTACAACCATGAGCATTCCTCCGAGGAAATCTAACACGACACAGTCGGAAAAACAGACGTTACATGAAATGAAAACGCTGTGCTTCATTACCGTTTGTCACCTGTGATTTGCAGAAGGGTTGAAGTGCTCACTGAGTCAGGGTGCTCAAAAGCTGCAGACAGAGGGAGCAATCAGGGGACTCCATCTGGGGCACAATGGGGGAGGGGGCCCTGAGTGGGTGGGAGAGGGGGTAAAGGCCTCTCTGTGGCTTCTTACTGGTATTGATCAAAGAGCTATGGGGTTGGAGTGAGTTCTGTGTTCCATCAGACCCACACACTAGGCTACCTCTAAAATATCTAAAGATGAGCAACTGTGTGTCTCTCAATGTGCTAATGCTTTGGGTCAGTCTGAATGGTCTCCTCTCTCAGGGTTTCATGTCAGTTGACCAGCAGGGTACAGTTTACAGTTTGTTAGCCTCCTCTCTACTAAAAAAGTATTTGGAGAAGGTCAAATTAGATTTTCCTGGTCATAGTGTAGTCTGACAATGAAATGCACACACTGTAGATGATACTTTTTCTTCCAGCAAAATGAACCAAACTCTAATGCATGCAATTCAATTATAATTGATCAGTCATGGACACCAAGCGCTATGGACTCACAGAGGCAGATTCTGTGGGGAGGAAACACAAGGCTATCCCATTAACAGAGTTCAACAACAGACACAATTACTAATTCTAAATTACATTTTCCTAGCCAATGCATCCTAAAAATGTAACATCTAACCAAAAGGTAACAACATTATTGCATACAATCATTATTACCCCTGGTACAAAACACACTAATGAGAAGTGAATACAACATTTGAGTTAGGCCTAATGAAAAATACTTGAAGAGAAGCAGCAAACTGAGAACTGTAATGAATATTCGCATGACTGACATCAAAAATATATTTCTTGACAATGAAGAATCATCCCTCTGTTTCCCAATCACATTTTGCTGTTTACATTCTTGGTAGCTAGCTAACTAATCTGTCCCCCAATGAAGCACGACAGTGTACACTGTAATTAAACCATGGTGAGAAATATCCTTAGCCATAAATTAACGAGTCTGTGTCTTGGCCCATAATGACTAATATAGATTAAATTAAAACCAGTTGAATCTGCTAATCACATGCAGAATGTAGGACAATGTACCACAAACAGTCAGGAGTCTTTTAGTGCAAACTGACCTCTATACCGAACTCCCAAATGATCATATGAAAGTAAACAACTCCCATGGCATGACTAATGTGGATACATTTCAGGACTTCTGGCGTCTCTCAGAACTCAGCAGCTGGTGACTCCATTTCTCTTATAGTTAGAGTTGTTATTGACGCCTAACAGTCATTATATGATGCATTTAGCTAGAACACACTCAAAACGGGACACTAGTCATGGCACCAGTCAAAGAATTATAGAGCTTGTAAAATTGAAGCCAAACTGACCACTGCCATGAAAAGAGGGCTTGGCTATAGTGACATATTTTTTTTCTCTATAGCTTAGATGAGAATGCCTTTAGTAACAGGACACCCCTGGTTCTTCATCATAACAGCACCCAGCTATGGAGGGAGGCAGTGGGGTCAGCGTGCCACGCAAGGAGAAAGAACACAGCTCCTGTTTCCCTGACATTAGCAGAGCTTGGTCCACAGGGATTCTTCAGTCCTCCTGGTCAGTCTATACTGGACCATACCACCTGACCTCACATGGGTATTAGMGATGCGCGGGTGAGCTGTTTGTTCATCCGCACCCGCTCACAATTGGTAATAATTCATCCGCAAGCGCTGATGAAAATCTGAGGCCCTCACCCGACCCTAACCCACAAATACAGAAAATGCGTTGTACAGACTGAGATGGAAACATTTTTAGATAGCCTAACAAAATGTCAGAAATTATAAGCAGAAACATAGGCCTATGTTAGTCTATAATAAGATACAGGCAGCTTCTCTTYTGTAATTACTTCTTGTCCTAGAAGACTAAATAAACCTTTGCTTACCAGAATGTTAGAAATCAATAGTGTTAATGTTTCAATCTATACTGAACAAAAATATGTAAAGTGTTGGTCCCATGTTTCATGAGCTGAAATAAAAGATCCCAGAAATGTTCCATACGAACAAAAAGCTTATTTCCCTCAAATTAGTTTACATTCCTGTTAGTGATAATTTATCCTTTGCCAAGATAATCCATCCACCTGACAGGTATGGCATATCAAGAAGCTGAATAACAGCATGATATTTACACAGGTGAACCTTGTGCTGGGTACAATAAAAGGCCACTCTAAAATGTACAGTTTTGTCACACAACACAATGCTACAGCATGCAATTGGCATGCTGACTGCAGCAATGTCCACCAGAGCTGTTGCCAGAGAATGTAATGTTAATTGTCTCTACCATAAGCCACTTTCAACATTGTTTTACAGAATTTGGCAGTACGTCCAACAAGCCTCACAACCACAGACCACGTGTAACCACGCCTGCCCAGGACCKCCACATCCGGCTTCTCACCTGCGGGATCGTCTGAGACCAGCCACCCGGACAGCTGATGAAACTGAGGAGTATTTCTGTCTGTAATAAAGCCCTTTTGTGGGGAAAAACTCATTCTGATTGGTTGGGCCTGGCTCCCATGTGGGCCTGCCCTCCCAGGCCCACCCATGGCTGCGCCCCTGCCTAGTCATGTGAAATCCATAGATTAGGGCCGAATGAACTTATTTCAATTGACTGATTACCTTATATGAACTGTACCTCAGGAAAATGGTTGAAATTGTTGCATGTTGCGTTTATATTTTTGTTCAGTATAGTTGACATTGTTAAAATTGTTTTCTTTCCTCTTTCATCTCTGCTTCTCTCACACAGCAAATACGTTCTGGGACCAAGGAGAAAATTGAATGACTTAAAAAAAACATGAAAGATTTTACGTGCAAAAATGTCCAAATGACATCAGTTTCACTGGTTGAAGGAAATTAAAACCTGTTAAAACAGCTCAACATGTTTTTGATAAGATCTCAGTCCGGCTTGGATGCATATATTATTAAGTAATAATAATAAAGATAAAGTGATGGCTTACACTTTCATGATGCTGATATAGATAGCACCGCCACCTTTATAGACTGTTCCTAACCGCACATTCATTCTCTCAAGATGCTGAAAGAAATAATAATTCTTAATTCTGCAGGAGTTAATATTATATTAGGCGATTGTGAGAGGTTATAGACCTACAGTCAATCAACATTTCAGTTAGGCTACCATTTAATTTAACCCATCTGAACAGTAGTTCCCTTGTTGTGCCATTTTGAATTCCCCGTCTTGAGACTGTGGAATCATCACACATGACATAGCAGTTCTGGCTATCATCCTTTTTTACCACTTCTCTACATTTTCCCCAAACATCAACACTCCAGTTCGCAGATTTTCTATTATTGAATTAAACTCCGACATTGTCCTTTTTGCCTCATTGGATCGATTTGAACTTTTCTGCCCAAGTTCCCAAATGCATTTGGCAATTGCCGTGTATTTAGGACGCTACAGTTAGTGTGTAGCCTAAGCTTTAGGGCCTAACGCCAGACAGAAAAAATGAAATGAAAACATCAATGTAGTCTATAGATATGAATTGCACATTTATGGATTTGTTATGCATTGTTTTCTCTTTACTCACCTCGCCCGCCCTTCATCCATACAATATTTTATGACCCTAAACCCACCCACCACATCTGTGGGGACTCCAGGCATATAACTAATGGGTATACAAGTACATATGCACTCTTCTGAGTGCAGGTCTAGCAGCTAGGTGACGACCAGAATGCGTATAATGATCCAGGTACAGTATTGAATTTATTACAGAATCTTCTTGTATTCACTGGCTAAAAATCAAGTGGAGGTTTTGTTATTTTAGAAGGAAAACTCCGGTAATATTGGCATATTGGTGATTTCACAGCAGCTATGCAATTACTGTGTGCCATTGCTTAAATCATATGAAATCCATATTATATAGCAATTTATCCTAAAGCTAGGAGAGGCAGCAAATCCACAGTCTATTGAAGGGAGTTGAGGAAATGAGTATAATAAGACTGAAGGGCCAGGCAAGCAGTGAGGCAGGTCCTGTGATTATTCACACAGTAATGCCTTCTCAGGCAGTGGTACATAATTACAGCCCTCCAGTACTCTGTCATTAAGGTCACATTGCACTTCCCAGGCTAGTTTCTACTACAGCTCAATGCTCCACTGCACTGGTGTACTACAGTTACAGCCAGACTAGCAATTTGTGACATGGACCTTCCAGGCAGGTTCAAAACCAAAGAAAAATACAGTATTTCCCATTGCCTTTGAGCACTGTCAAGGTGGCTTGAATTTGTATCAGGCTTAAAAAAACAGGTCACAACTGTCCGTAAACTTAGAGAAATACTAGAGACCGGGAATAAACTGTACACTTCACCCTCCAGGAGGGCAACTAAAGAACAGGTCACTGATTTAAATGACACTTGGGTCTTTGGTTTCGTAAACAGATTCTCACTTATACTCACCAAGATATTCCATCAACTGTTCAGCAGTTATGATCTCCATCATTGGTGGCATCTTCACCTGTAATGGAACCACATATATTATTTAACAAACCAAACAATATGACATGCCAATAGAACCTGGCTGACAGGAATCTCCCTCCCCCATGATTATGGTTCACAGTAAATCCACCCACACCTGGGAAGTGGAAAACTGTGTTTAAAGTCACCAGAAGTGCACTGTTAGCGGTTGCACAACTGTCAGCACACACACAGGCGTTTGAAGCAAAGAATTCTGTTTACAGTCACTTTCATGTCACCCATTTTCACAGTAGGTAGTGAAGTTTTAGGGAAGGTTTCAGACAGAGCTGCAGTTTAAGTTGKGAAGCCACATACTGAATCAGAATCTCCACTGCCTGCCAACCAACTGTCACTGACATTAAATAAACATTATCTTTATGATGTAAATTAAACCAGAGGCTTAAAAATGACTAAATTGGAAGCTCTCAGAGACTACTTATAAGAGAGGGACTGAGCTGCCAAGGCCGCAGCATGGGGAAAATATATACAACTGGGTCTATGGTATAATTGGTCAATGTGACCTGTCAACAAACTCCATCATAAAATTACAATAATTGAGTATTAAGAGAAAATAAAGATGAATGCATACGAGTGGTATAATTTGAACTTTAACTTAAATTCTCCCCAAATGAAGGAATGTTATTTATGAATCTTCAACTTTTCATGGTACTCTATATTCTGGCAGGTGACAACAGCTTATTTTACTACTGATCATTCCATTTTTATTTTAAACTGATAATACAACAGATAGTGTAGTTATGATGACCAGTTTCAAATGTACTTCTCTATTAGTATTGACAAATAATATATGTGGAAATGTTCCAAATGGCATCATGCACACCACATGTAAACTTGTCTCAGAGGTCTGGTTATGATGTCAGTCATTTACCTTCCATGCCAGCAATAGGACATTCATAATTGCCAGCAATGGGCATGGACCGTTCTCGTTCTGGGTAATGATAGGTGTGTTTTCTTCCTTCCACTTGATCCACTTGATGTGGTATATGGACTGGCCAGCGCCCCGGTCCTTGGTGCACGGGATCTTAGTTCCATCAGCCCCATACTCGCTCTGTAGTGTTATTGCCAGCCCCCTGTCCWCCACCCCTTCACTGTTGAGATCGAAACTGGGACAGGAGTTGAGGTTCGAGAAGGACTTAAGTGAGTCGGCGCTCCTAGATTCTGCCGCGATGCACSGGTCACTCCCACTCTGCAAACCCTCGCATATGGTTTTGTCAATCTTAACTCCACATTTGACGTTTCCCGTATTTGTTTTGTCCGAACATAGGTGTGTCGGTTTTGCCAGTTTCACTGGTTCAACTGACTCACACCCCAACACCTCAGCTTCACCATCTGTAATCCTTGCCCCCATTGAGGAAGGCTCGCCATCCGTTTTATTGTTTACTAACTTTGAGGTGGCACCCTCGCTATTTCCTGTAGCCAGCTGCGTGCCATATCCCATCCCGTTACTCAAATGATCTCCAGATCCAGAGGACAATGTCTCCGACCAACCACTCGATTGAATGTTCTTCTCTTGCACCGGGAGAGACTCGATCATTTCTGCCATATCTAATTTCTCAACACTGGAGATAGCATTACTAGCAGTGCTAGGGGCACTACTGGAGCTAGTAGTACAACTAACCAAAGTACTGAGAGAACGCTCACTATTCTTGCACGTATCGGTCGCTCCCTTCATTCTGCCAACTGTTTTAATATCGCCCATTTCTCCTGCAATAGTAGCACATAGAGTACTTCCTCCAACATCTCGATGCAGGTTTGCATTTTTCTCCATTTCGATTTACACACTGTCGACAGCTTTTAGCTAGCTTAATTCCAGCTCCAGCCCCACAGACGCCATGACATCTCTGCCAGTGACGTCACTGTAGAAGAGCCCACAGAGTTCTGGAAGAAATGCCTCTTCAGGCCAAGGAGAGGCAGTAGAGAATAACTGGAGATGCGAGTGCTGATTTTCATAATTTGGGTGTGCTGTGTACATTTTTAATCCGTTTGCAACAAATTACACATGCTTTCTCGGCATGGTTTCCTGTCATTTTTACATTAATATTAATTGGCCCCCACGATTAAATCGGGGAGGGGACTGTGGATCTGTCTCCATCCTTTCGTTTATATGTTCATTCATACCTTAATCACATGTGATTTTTCAGAAAGCACTTGGCCGATTTGGACGAAACTTGGGTGAATAATGAGTATTGCCATAGAGAGCAGGCATTTACAAAATTACTCTGATTGGCCAGATGGTGGCTATAATAAGAGATTGAAAATGCACATTTTGAATGTCACGCTCCTCACCCTGTTTGACCTAAAGTCATGAAATTCGGTACATAGGCCCCTCTCCTCACAAGGAACACATTTGCATCAGGAACCCATAAGGACCGCCACGATGGATTTTTCGCAATTTAGAATTTTGTGAAAAACACTTAAAATGCCACTCTGCTGGCACCGAATGGCCGATCTGCACAAAACTTTACATATGGCATTTATGGACAAAGGTCTCTTAATGCAATATTTTCCAGACTAGTACCGAAAACAACATGGCCACTATTGACCAATAAACTTTCACCTATGCATGGTCTGGCACATAAATGCATATACATCAGTCAAGGATATTCATATTGTAACACAATTTGTTGCACATGCTGCAAACACTGTCAAGACTCAACATATGCAAGAACATAGTGATGGATCGTTCGCGAACGAGTCGGCTCTAAGAGCCGGCTCTTGTAGGTGAACGTTGGGAGCACGCTCGCACATCAGAAGAGCCGAATCTATTTATAAAAATATACAAAAAATTAAGTTATAAATAATCAAAAGATTTAAATGAATAGAATTAACTAATTCAAAGAACGAAAAAATAAATCAAATAATAAAGGCCTAAATTCTCAAGAGCACACACATTCGTTCTTAGTGTGTGACTGTGAGTGAGTTGGCTCGGCCCTCCCTCGCGCATCTTTGGTTCATTGGTTGACACTGCGTGTCTGATTGACAGGAACAACAGGTGAGGCTGTTAGTCTGAGCAGACAGAACGAATGTGAGTAAGGACAGCTGTGAAAACAACAGCTGGAAAATGAGTCGGAAGCACAGTAGCATTTGGATGCATTTTAATAATGTAGACAATGTTAGAGCACAGTGTAGAATTTGCCAAAACAAAATCTCATATAAAGATGGTTCTACGCACAACCTACACCGGCATATGCGAACTGTGCACCCAACTGTGAAGCTAGCTGTAGCGCAGCTTCAAGAAACTAGCGGGCCTGCTAGTGATAGTGGTGGAGCCAGCACCTCCACACGTGGAGATGTATCCACTCAGTCAAGTAGGCCTACTCCACGACACACAGCAACGCAGTCTTCTCTATGGACCAGTTTATGCCAATGTCTATGTCTGTAGCAAAACAAGGCCAAATTTATATTGCATTGGCTAAAATGATTGCCACCGATTTCCAGCCATTTTCGATTGTGGAGGACAGAGGTTTTAGAAATTATAGCAATACTCTAAATCCAATGTATGCAATTCCAAGATGGAAAACCCTTTCAAAATCACTTATTCCACAACTTTAYGAGAGCACACAGGCGTCAGTGCGGGAAAGAGTCCAAAAAGCTACTGCAGTTTGCCTTACCACTGACTGCTGGGCATCAAGGGTAACCACTTCTTACATGTCAGTTACATGTCACTTAATTGAAGATTTTTCGATGTCTAGCTGTCTTCTGAACTGCTTTGAGTTCAGCGACAGACACACCTCAGAACTGTTGAGAGGAACTGATGAACTATTGAGAGTGGCCAGAGAATGGCAAGTATATGGAAAAGTGGTATGTTGTGTTAGCGACAATGCAGCTAACATAACCAAAGCCATGAAAATGTTTAAATGGATCCATCATCCATGTCTTGCCCACACAATCAACCTGATTGTAAGAGATGCTCTGAAGGTGACGGACAAAGTGTGGACAAAGTGAAAGCATCTGTGGAATACTTCCACAGGAGCACAGTAGGTACTGAAAAACTAAAGTTTACACAAAGCCAGATGGGATTGCCTGAGCTGAGGCCTAAACAAGACTGCGCTACAAGGTGGAATTCAACATTTTATATGTTGAAGCGGTTTCTTGAGTCAAAGGATGCCATCATCGCTACCCTGGCCATTGTCAGGGTAGAGATGTGCACCTGTTGATGCTCTGACCCAAGAGGAATGGGAGGTGGTGGAGGCAGTGTGCAGAGTCCTGGAACCCTTTGAGCAGGTCACTGTGGACATCAGTGAAGAGAGGTACAGTAAACAGTTATTACTACATCATTATTTAATCCAGTATTATATATGTATATGAGCAGTAGATGAGAATGTAGTATCAGTAGACAAAACATGAACCTGAACTAATAAGTTACTGTTCTCTCTTTTCAGCTATGTGACAGCCTCAAAAGTGATACTCCTGTTTAAGGGTCTGCAGCGAATCACAGCCAGCCACCAGAGAGAAACAAATGCAACCACAGGACATGTGACAGTGTTGATGGACACCCTATGTTCATCAATGGACAGAAAGTTCCACAGAATGGAATATAATCACGTGCTATCAGAAACCGCTGCACTTGACCCCAGGTTTAAGAAGTTAGCTTTCAGTGATGCCAGAGTGATTGATGAGACTCTTCAAAGAATAACCTCAGCAGCAGGGAGGGACAGCCCCAGCAGTCAGCTGGCTCAGGCACCAGGGCAACAGGAAGAAGAGGGAGCAGATGGAGCAGAAGCACCAGCAGTAGTGCCACAAACGTCTGCTGTTTGGATGCTGTTTGACGAGAGAGCAACTGGGGATGCAGCACGAAGGAATCCCTCAGCAGATGCAATTTTATTTATTTTTATTTCACCTTTATTTAACCAGGTAGGCCAGTTGAGAACAAGTTCTCATTTACAACTGCGACCTGGCCAAGATAAAGCAAAGCAGTGCGACAAAAACAACAACACAGAGTTACACATAAACAAACGTACAGTCAATAACACAATAGAAAAATATGTTTACAGTGTGTGCAAATGTAGAAGAGTAAGGCAATAAGGCAACTCTGTAAGGCAATAAATAGGCCATGGAGGCGAAATAATTACAATTTAGCATTAACACTGGAGTGATAGATGTGCAGATGATGATGTGCAAGTAGAGATACTGGGGTGCAAAAGAGCAAGAGGATAAGTAACAATATGGGGATGAGGTAGTTGGGTGTGCTATTTACAGATTGGCTGTGTACAGGTACAGTAAGCTGCTCTGACAGCTGATGCTTCAAGTTAGAGAAGGAGATATAAGACTCCAGCTTCAGTGATTTTTGAAATTCGTTCCAATCATTGGCAGCAGAGAACTGGAAGGAAAGGCGGCCAAAGGAATGCCATAATGGAGGTCCAATCCTATTTGGATCCTCTGAGCTGGTGGAAGAACAAGGCCTCTGTCTACCCACGGCTTACTAAAGTCATGACAGGGAGACTGCATAGCGGCCACATCCGTTCCCTCCTTTCTGAATGCAAATCTCTCATAAAAGCAAAATATGGTCAGCATTGCTGTGTGCTGCTGGTTATAACATGGCAATAAAGAAGAGAGAGAAAAGAGGGACCAGTTTAATGTTTTAAGTGGGATGCTGCAGTTTTGCACATTGTTATTTGTTTTTCTTTGATATGGTGCAATATTCTATTATTATGTTGTTCAGATTGTATTCGTTTTGAATTGTTACATTTATATGCACTTTGTTTATATACATTAAAAAAGTTACACTTTAAATGCACATGTGTAATAGCATCCTTCTTTTTTACATTCATTTTAATTTGTGGGATGCTGCAGTTTTGCAAATTGTTATTTATTTTCTTTGATATGGTGCAATATTCTATTATGCTGTTCAGTTTGTATTTGTTTTGAATGGTTAGATTTATATGCACTTTGTTTATATACATTGAAAAGTTATATTTTAAATGCAAATGTTTAATAGCATTATTTTTCATAACAAACCAATGCATTTTTAAATACATTGTGGTTAAGGTAGAGTATGATTTCATTTAATAATTTAATTAGAATTGTTTTAACACCAATCATAGTCAATCTATCACAAACTGTTTGACTTGAAAAAATACAAAACATATATTTTTTAAAGAGCCGTTTGGGAGCCAAAAGAGCCGGCTCTTTTTGGTGAGCTGAGCCGAACGAGCCGGCTCACTGAAAGAGCCGGGAATGCTCATCACTACAAGAACATTCATATCGACTCAACAGTGGTGCTAGTGTTTATCTCTTGATCTGTTTGACTCAGAGCGTTGAAATGTGGCACACATGCTCAGGGATGTGAGTCTAGCTAACCCACATGATATCTCAGACACCACTTGTCCGATTTGTATGAAACTTGGGCGAATGATGCGTCTTGCCATGTAGATCCGGCATTTACAATATTACATTGATTGGCCCAAGGGGGGTGCTGCATTATTCGTGGGGGATTACATGTTTACTGTACCTCATACCTCTCCATATTAATCTGGTACGGGTACTCCCTGTATATAACTCCATTCTTGTGTATTTTATTGTCCCCCACGATGAAATTGGGGAAGGGACTGTGGATCTGTCTCCATCTGTAAATTCCTATGCTCGTCAAACCCTATATCTCAGACAGCACTGGCCCGATTTTGACAAAACTTGGATTAACGATGCGTCTTGCCATAGAGATCCAGCACTTAGAAAATAATACTGATTGGCCCAAGGGGGGCGCTATAGTAATCAACTGTACGTACGTTAGTCACACGCAACATCTCAGACACCACTGGTCCGATTTGTATGAAACTTGGGCGAATGATGCGTCTTGCCATGTAGATCCGTCATTTACAATATTACATTGATTGGCCCAAGGGGGGTGCTGCATTATTCGTGGGGGATTACATGTTTACTGTACCTCATACCTCTGCATATTAATCTGGTACGGGTACTCCCTGTATATAACTCCATTCTTGTGTATTTTATTGTCCCCCACGATGAAATTGGGGAAGGGACTGTGGATCTGTCTCCATCTGTAAATTCCTATGCTCGTCAAACCCTATATCTCAGACAGCACTGGCCCGATTTTGACAAAACTTGGATTAACGATGCGTCTTGCCTTAGAGATCTGGCATTTACAAAATTATACCGATTGGCCCAATGCAGGAGTTTATAGTAATTAACTGAATTGAGTTAGTCACACACAATATCTCAATTGGCGCTGCATCATTCATGCGAATGACATATTTACTGTTGCCTTGTTAATTTATTTTCATTTTTATATGGATAGAATCCTAATGGCTGAAGTAATATTATCTTCACAAAATGTGTGTGTGTGTGTGTGTGTGTGTGTGTGTGTGTGCGTGCGTGCGTGTGTGCGTGCGTGCACAGGGAAGGAAGAGGTGCGTGGGTCTTCATCACCTTGTATCTGGAAGCAGCAGCAGACTGACAAGTTGTTATGAAGTTTCCAGTTCAGTCAGTGTAGTGGCTTTTTTTAGCCACACAGTGGCAGAAGCTACACAGTGAAAAGATCAACGCTGTATGTCTGRTGTACAGTATAGTATGTCTTATGGGAAATAAGAGATACAATTATTTTTGCAGTCAATAGTTGGTGTTACAGAGAGTGCGTTTTCGCTAACCCTAACCCTTTCCTAACCTTAACCTTAACCTAATTATTCTAACCTGCTACGTTAATTCTCCTAACCTGCTGTGTAAGTTATCCTAACCTGTTACAAAACAGTCACCTCTGGTTGTAGCTGTATGGAAGTGGCTTGTTTTTAGGGAATCTCAACAAAGACGATCAGTGCAGAGACAAATGCAGAGATCAAGCAAGTGCGGGGCAGGTGTAGGTAGCCAGGACATGTTATGCAGGCACATTCAACAAAGTCACAATGAATTCAACACAAATAGCTGTCTCTGAGCAGTGCAAATGCATGTGGGGCCACACACTTCTATATCGATTTTTCATTGAATGTTTGAAATTGTTTCCCCCCAATACATTGACATTTCACGGTGGAATCTACTGTAGTGATGTACTGTATTCAATACTGAAATCATATTCCATTAAATCAGGGTACAGGGATATTTTTTTAACTCTGTCCAAGACAAATGCATTATTGTCAATACATGATATTGTATTATACAAAGCCATGAGTACATGGAATTCCCTTCCATCTTATATAGCGCAAGTGAACAGCAAACCTGGTTTCAAAAACAAATAAAGCTACACCTCACAGCACAACGCCTCTCCCCATGTGACCTACTTGTTGCTTGAATGTACTAACATGTATGTGCAACTGATAGATGTCAAGTATTTTGTCTGTAATGTCTTTTTCGTTATATGTCGGACCCCAGTAAGACTAGCTGTCGCCATTGGCGTTGTCTAATGGGATCCTAATAAAGAAAAAATATGAATTTGTAGGCTAACTTGATATTGAAAAGTGGCTTAGCTTGTCGCTGTTGAATTTATTGCACTTGAATTGTTGTTTTCAACAAATCTAAACGGCCCTATCAAATGAAAGCAAACAGGTTTTGTTGCGCTAGTGAGGTAGGAGGGACTAGTACTTGCCTGCGCCTGACGTAAGGCGGTTGGAGACAAGCGGTGAAAGGCGGTTGTGAAGGTACTGCCATAAACAGCGCGCAGACTGCGCCTTTAAGAAGTGCAAATCGAAACATTAAAGCATTCGCGGTGTCAATGTACTAACAATGAATTTAATCGATATGGTCTTGATACAATTCTTGCTGTTTAATGGCATATGGACCATTAAAGGTAAGTTTGGGCATTCTGATTTATACAGCAAGAAAAGTGTTTCATCGCTAGCTAGCTCGCTAATCGGATTGAGGAAATGGTAGCAAGCGAGCTAGGCTAGCAGCGTTAACGTTACCTAGCTGGGAGGGGTCCAGCTCCTTTTTTATTTTTTTTACATTTATGGTTCTGCTAGGACTATATCGAGAGAGCCTACGAGAGRTCCACCGAAGTGAAATAAGAATGTAACTGTGGAGGATATTTTTCTTAAGACATTCTCAACTATCTAGAATGTAATGTTTACTAAAAGTTATATAGTATCAACATACTAGTCCTCATCACTGCAGTTTCAGCCACGCACTGTTAGTTCTGAGAGTCTAGTACAGTGGTTCCCAAACGTGAAATGGGTTCCCCTGAGAAAGTGATCTTAACTTTTTTTTTGTCTTCAACTGGGTTTAGAATACAACTTGTTAGTGTCGACTAAGACCTCTTACGCTATTAGAATGTGCTTTCATAGTTCTGGACATCCGGCAGGACCTAAAATTGAGTAAATATGAACACACAGCATTAACTAACGTTGGGGGGTATACTTTTTCCAAATGGGGTCCTCTGTATATTCTAGTGTCAATTTAGGGTCTTGTGCAGTAAACGTTTGGGAACCCCTGGTCAAGTAGCAAGTTGATTTGTATAGATGTTTGCTGGCAAAGTGATTACATGCTAATGTACAGAATTTTCTAGCTATTTCGACAGAAAGGAAAAGGTGACATTGTGACACTGTAAATTACAATTGTCATTCTCATGATATGCCCACTCACTGACTTTTCTTTTTGTACTGTATATGTACACAGCCTAGCTAGATCTCTATGGCTCTGATGCAAACATTACTTGATTTATATGGTAGGCTACATGTAGTTAGTGATCTGTATTTTCATCATTCTAATTTGATTTCATTCAGCACTCAGACCTTCTGAAAACATGACACATATAGACAGGATGTTCCCTGTGATGTAGTAGCGTGCATTAGAATATACTTTTACWGACCCATGTAGGCTATTTCATAAACATGGCATCAAATGTTTGACTTCATCATTATTCTTCGCCCTGTTAAGGTCCCACTCCATCTGGGTCTGACTACTGTGGAGTTGACTATACGCCTCATCTGTCTGACATCGAATGCATTTTTCATTTCCCTCTCCTGTTTGCCATGCGATAAAAGACATATGCCGGGTCTGTTTTTTACCTGCTCTGACGGTCTGTTTTTTTAGTGTGTGTGAACACAAAGTGAGTAATTGATCTGCCTGAAGCTGCTGTGGGCCTTGTGTTCCCCTGAGCCCCCTGAACATTGAGCTCCCCTCCAATTCCTAACTGGTGTCCTGTTTGTTCAATGATGGGAACAGAAACATTCCACTGCAGATGAAGTGTTGTTTCAGAGATGGCTAGGTCTGATTAAATTATCAGGACTTGGATTTTATTTGCTCCTCATAAATTGTTATTGTGTTGTCAAATCCCCATATTGAAATTACTAGTGCATAATTTATCATCCTAATTAATTATTTTGTTTGTTGATTCCACTTGAGAACTCTCATTAGCTGATAAAGTAGAACCATATTTCATGGCTCTCCTCGGTGAGCTAATATTCCCACTCATTTGCATTAATTATGGGGGTTTGTTGACTCAGTTATGTTATTCATGATGGCCAAGTTTGAGCCTTTCATTTTCCTATTTGTCTTTTAGTACAGTAATGACTCCAATCCATACAAGGGACTGGGACATATGCTCAAATTCTAATACTGTAAAAGTACATCGTTCCTCCCTGTCTTCAACTGTCCTTATGGTGATGACTCTTCTCATGTGGTTTGATTGGTTCACCCAATGTTATGTTGGGTCAGATAGTAATTTTGATGTCAGGGCTGTCAGACTAATGGCAGAACTAAACAGAGCAGCAGCAGAGCTCTGTGTGAGGCACACGTTCCCTGGTATGTCCTTAAAAGCGTGTTTGCTGCCAACTGAGAGTGTGTGAATGGAGAGGATGCCGCCCAGAGTCCATGATGGTTCACCATGATGTTTGCTTTCTGTGGAAAAGAGGATATGAGCCAGACCCAGCACTGCCTTCTGTGACTGGAAATCAAATGTTTACTGAGGAAACAGTTCTCTTAGAGGACCACCACAATGTTCTTTCATAAACTAAGAAGATAAGCCAATGTCCACTCCAAACACAATTTTAAAAGCACAGATTTGTATTCAAAGGGAGAGTTTGAGGGCCTCCCGGGTGGCGCAGTGGTCTAAGTGTTAGCTGTGCCACCAGAGACTCTGGGTTCGAGCCCAGGCTGTGTCGCAGCCGGCCGCGACCAGGAGGCCCATGGGGCGGCGCACAATTGGCCCAGCGTCGTCCGGGTTAGGGAGGGTTTGGCCGGTAAGGATATCCTTGTCTCATCGCGCACTAGCGACTCCTGTGGCGGGCTGGGCGCAGTGCACGCTGACCAGGTCGCTAGGTGTACGGTGTTTCCTCCGACACATTGGTGTGGCTGGCTTCCGGGTTGGATACGCGCTGTATTAAGAAGCAGTGCGGCTTGGTTGTGTTTCAGAGGACGCATGGCTCTCGACCTTTGCCTCTCCCGAGTCCGTACGGGAGTTGTAGCGATGAGACAAGACAGTAACTACTAACAATTGGATACCACGAAATTGGGGAGTAAAAGGGGGTAAAAAAAAGAAAAGGGAGAGTTTGGGATTATATTGGTCACCACTATAGCAATTAATGTCCTCTAGGCTTAGGCTATATGCTCAGAGCCTCAGATCATTGTACACTGAGTGTACAAAACTTTAGGAACACCCTCCTAATATTGAGTTTGACTCTATAAGGTGTCGAAAGCATTCCACAGGGATGCTTCCCACAGTTGTCAAGTTGGCTGGAAGGCCTTTGGGTGGTGGACCATTCTTGATACACACGGGAAACAGTGAAAAACCCTTGACACAATCAAACCGGTGTGCCTGCACCTACTGCCATACCCCGGTCAAAGGCACTTAAATCCCTCTGAATGGTACACATACACAATCCTCCTCCCCTTCATCTACACTGATTGAAGTGGATTTAACAAGTGACATCAATAAGGGATCATAGCGTTCACCTAGATTCACCTGGTCATTCTATGTCATGTAAAGAGCAGGTGTTCCTAATGTTTTGTACATTTTACTGGAAAGGCAAATTATGTTATCAGTATTTGGGTTTCAAAATCTATAATTCAATGCCAGATGCCACACGCAAATGAATAATGAATGTGAGATGTTGTCATATAACCATAGACTTGATTCATGGGTGGATATTAATGATTTGTTAGGGTTTGTGGTAACAGATTCTTCCCTTTTGACTCAAATATGTTTCCAGGGTTGGAAATTAATTATTTATAGAGGGAAAGCAGGAGATCTGGCTAATCTGTTCTTGTTGAGAGAAACATTTTTAGCTGGTACTGATCCAAAAGCCATAATTTCTAAAGAGGAAGTAGAGTAGGCAACCATGTTAATTGACTAGGAACATCCCTATATTCCAACTGATCATATTCTCTTCACTTGTTGAGATGCTGTCTTTTCACTAGCGCTGTGGCACTACACACACCGGTTTCATTATCTTCCATTCTGCTGTTTCACACAGACATTACATGGGGTGTGTGACTTCCCTTGACATTTGAATGTATTGGACAGCATTTGATAAGATGTCAGCAAGACTCTTAGAGAGAGAGAGAGACTCTGCCGAAAGGCCTTGCTTGTATGTGGAGAATAAAACAGTGTTTTGGAGTCCTGTGCTTTGGTAATGCACAGTGGCTTGTTAGGGAGGCATAGCAAAGCCTTTCAGAATGTGGGGTTGTGGGAAAAATATGTAATCCTGGATTATATTTCCCCTCACATGTCCAAAGAACTTCAATGAGTTTCCACAATTGACATTGTTATATTAACACTTAATATTGTATTTTGTTAGTTTGAAGCATGCAGAGCAGCATTCTAGTATATTCACACTCAAAGGTAAATATTGACCATATTCAAGATGTGCAATGTCAGTGTCAGAAATGCAGAGGGGCTTTGTGCCCCTAGATTTTCCATATTTGGCCCTGAAAGCTCTTGACAGAAAAAGCTGCCCCAATCTTTTCCAAAACAAGTCAACAGGGGAAAAATATGCCTTTAACTTTAGATATTTTTTTTCTCCATTGGTATCACACTTCATACAGTATGTGTCCACAAAGGATTGTCCTTGACTCATCCAATCAGATAAAGTGCACTCTGCTGGCAGCTATCTCTTTCCCCCCAGCACCCCCCCATCTCACCCTCTTTGTTGTCAACATTCTTATTTTCGTTGCATTTTCCAAGTTGTGAAAATGCTAGTGTTCTTGTCTGGTGTATTGTCAACCAAGGTCAGAGATTGCTTAATTGGATTCCCCCTGTTCAAGGGCATCCTTTCCATGTTTCAGGTGTAGCCTAATGTTCAGGCTATAAACAAATAGGCCCCATGTACGAAATTCAGGGAAGTTTGTCTAGTGGTGACGTAGTATTGATACCCAAGGCAATATGACATTTCTTCACCTTAGGAGGAAATGTGATTCACACAATCGTTTTCTTTGCTTCTCTAATTTAAGCCTCTGACTAAGCCATGATTAACCCACAGCTGCATTTTATCATGCTCTTACTGTAGTGCGTGTAGGGTTGGAAATGTCAATTAAGACACTCCCGCTCTCAGCTGTAGTGTGTGTGTGTGTGTGTGTGGTGCTGCAGTAGTGTAAACACAGTGACATGATGGGTGGAGCTGTTTCCGTTCTGTTCCATCCCAGGGTGAGCAGACAGAGTAGTGTGTGTGCATCAACAACATGCACTGTAAGATTAATGGGTCATGGCAGGAAATGGGTGCTTTGCTGTGTGTGTATGTGTTTGAAAGGTTGAAAAACACAGGGAAATCAAATTGTATTGGTCACATACACTTGCAATAACATTGCTAACCATGTGTATCGACATGCTTATGCTTCTAGATCCGACAGTGCAGCAGTGTCTAACAGGTAATATCTAACAAATTCCACAACAAAACCTAATACACACAATCTAGTAAAGGAATGCGATGAGAATATAGCAAATCGATATGTATATCATTATGGTAGGAGACTATAACAGTTTTAATTACCTCAATGGACCGTAAAGGAAATCACTCTACAAACTATCATCACCGTGCCCTTAAGGAAGTCACAAATATTTTGGACACATTAGAAATAGCGGATATTTGGAGACTAAAAAACCCACACCTAGTGAGAGATACATGGAGATTTAATCAAGCTAGTCGTCTTGACTACTTGTCTCTTTCTCTCTTGCTTCAAAGGTTAAAAACGTTTTAATAAGAGACAGAATGCGATCGGATCATCATCTAATTAGCATTCACATAACTCCTATAGATTTTCCACGTGGACGGGGATATTGGAAATGTAATCAAAGTTTACTGGAGGACAACTTAGTTAAAAATAAGACAAAATAATTTATAACTGAATTTTTCCAGTATAATATAGGTTCAGCAAATCCCCTTATTGTTTGGGATACTTTTTTAAATGTACCTTCAGAGGTTATTCAATTTTCATCAATAATAAAAAAGCAGTTTCTGGCTAAAGAGACAAGACTAACAAGGGAAATCAATGAACTAATAGTACAGGTAGATGGCAATAAAAACAATACTACAGAGATACAAAACAAGTTAGAGGAAAAAGAAGTTGAACTTATTCAAGAACGATCTAATATAATCTATGACAAAAATAAAGCAAACTGGATGAATATGGAAAAAAATGCACAAATTTCTTCCTGAATCTCCAATACAGGAATGCTAACAAAGATAATTTGCAAAAACTCATTACTGAAGACGGAGTCATCTCTGATCTCTGATTCTCTGAATTATATTTTAAAAAGAGGAAGCTAATTATTTTAGGCAGATGGAAAAAAGAACATCTCATCCTCTCCCACTGAATGAAAATTACAGTAAGGAATTCTTTCCAAATAATATAAAMATTTAAAATTAACAAATGTACAGGAAGATCAGTGCGAATGCCAAATTACAGAGGAAGAAGTTTGAGACTGAAAGGATTTAATAGTCTGGAAAAACCCCAGGGCTTGATAGCATACTGGTAGAGGTATATCAAGCCTTTTTGGATTGTTTTAACTACTTGTATAGAAATGGTAGTCTGTCAGGTACTCAGCAGGAAGGTCTGATTTTTCTCTTATTAAAACAAGACCCAGATGGCAAATAGACAGGGTCTTTATATCTAAAAAACTGGAGGCCCCTTACACTTCAATGTTGTGACGCAAAGATACTTGCGAAATGCATAACACAATTACTGTTTCGCATACAAGCCAGTGAATTCTATGCGTTACAGCTGGATGAGTCAACAGACGTGGCAGGCCTGGCACAGCTCCTGCTATATGTCCATTACGTTTGTGGGGGTCAATTAAGAAAGACATCCTCTTCTGCAAACCACTGGAAACCAGGACAACAGGCGAGGATATTTTTAAAGTACTGGACAGCTTTGTGACATCAAATGGACTTTGGTGGTCAAGATGTGTTGGTATCTGTACTGATGGCGCAAAAGCCATGACAGGGAGACATAGTGGAGTGGTAACGCGCGTGCAAGCAGTTGCTCCCGACGCCACTTGGGTACACTGCAGCATCCACTGAGAGGCTCTTGCTGCCAAGGGAATGCCTGACGGCTTGAAAGACGTTTTGGACACTACAGTGAAAATGGTTAACTTTTGTTAAAGCAAGGCCCCTGAATTCTGAATTCGCACTATGCAATGATATGGGCAGCGACCATGTAGCGCTTTTACAACATACAGAAGTGCGCTGGTTATCAAGAGGCAAAGTATTGACATGTTTTTTTGAATTGATAGACGAGCTTAAAGTTTTCTATACTGACCATAATTTTCACTTGTCTGACCGCTTGCATGATGACGTTTTTCACACGACTGGCCTATCTGGGTGATGTTTTTTCTCGCCTGAATGATCTGAATCTAGGATTACAGGGACTCTCCGCAACTATATTCAATGTGCGGGACAAAATTGAGGCTATGATTAAGAAGTTTGAGCTCTTCTCTGTCTGCATTAACAAGGACAACACACAGGTCTTTCCATCACTGTATGATTTTTTTGTTGTGTGCAAATTAATTTAAGTTTACGGATAATGTCAAATGTGATATAGCGAAGCACCTGAGGGAGTTGGGTGCGCAATTTACGCAGGTACTCTCCCGAAACGGATGACACAAACAGCTGGATTCGTTATCCCTTTCATCCCCTGCCTCCAGTCCACTTACAATATATGAACAAGAGAGCCTCATCGAAATTGCAATAAGCGGTTCTGTGAAAATTGAATTTATTCAGAAGCCACTGCCAGACTTCTGGATTGGGCTGCGCTCAGACTATCCTGCCTTGGCAAATCGCGCTGTTAAGACACTGATGCCTTTTGCAAACACGTACCTATGTGAGAGTGGGTTCTCGACCCTCACTAGCATGAAAACTAAATACAGGCACAAACTATGTGTAAAATTATTTAAGACTGAGACTCTCCAGTATAACCCAACATTACAGAGTTACGTGCATTCTTTCAAGCACACCCTTCTCATTAACCTGTGGTGAGTTATTCACAATTTTTGATGAACAAATAAGGTTTTATATGTAAGATGGTTAAATAAAGAGAAAAATCATTGATTATTATTATTTGTGCACTGGTCCTATAAGAGCTCTTTGTCACTTCCCACGAGCCAGGTTGTGACGACAAACTCACACTCATTCTTATGTTTAATAAATATATTGTATAGTGTGTGTGTATGGCAGGCTTATAATGATGGCAAAAAACAATATTTGAGAATGCGCTGACCCTGGTGCTACGCAGCTGGAGGTTGAATGTTTGATGGGCTAGGGGACTATAAAAACTATGGGAACCGCTGTACTAGTCACATTAGGCCTAGGCCCTCTGAAGACAGCATCAAGCAACAATTCAGGAAACTGAAACATGTAGCCAAGCTTAAACAATCACGATTACCAGTGATGTTTTACTGACAGGGACCTACTTACCAGTCATTGCTTATCAGACTCACCACATTGGTTTGTTGAAGCACCGTTTCCTCTGTTGCTTTCTTTTGTAGAGAAACTGTGACATGGTTGGCTAGTTTGTTCATTCTGAGACTTGTGACATGGTGCCTGACATTTGTATTTCTATAATGACTGTGTTCTTACATTCCCTGTCAGTTTGTTTTTCTGGCTTTTTTCAGTGCATGGTTCTTCTACCGCTAGTGTTTTGACTTGCCAATCAGTTTCTTGAAAGACAATAGTAAACTAACATTGACCTGAAAATGGTTCCTACGTTTAAATCGTGTTCCAGTGTCAAATCACTATTCCTTTCACAGCGATATCTCTTTCAGCTGGGAGCTGTAAGCAGCATCACATTCAATTCTGACTTCATTATCAGTAGGTTCTTTGCTTGTTAACACAGACAACTAACTTGCCCTGCCTCTTGTTTCTTTGCTCTCTGCATCATATTCAAGTGGACGTTGAGCAGTAAGACTAGAATTTAGAAATCCACTCAAAACTGCAATGTTTTTAGGTGTGTGTGTGTGTGTGTGTGTGTGTGTGGGCCTAGTCTAGTTATACTTTTGTGCTGAACCCTCAGCACCTAGAAACATGCCTTCACATCACAATCTCCTTTGGCCTCTGACGTGACTTTCCACAGTAGGCTAACCTAGAATTATGTGCAGACATTGTGCTGTGTGAGCCATAAAAGCTGCTTCATAATTATTTTAGCATCACATGAGCAATGGACCCCACAYCCTGTACAGTAATTCAGATGAACCTCTTCTAAGCATGCATGGAATGAGGAGGAACATTGTACCTAGCTACTAATGATGGGGGAAAAATACATAGTTACAATTAGTGATGCACCGATATGCCATTCTTGACCGATATCCAATATTTTCCTTGCCAAAAGCGACCTTTTTAAGCATTCTAGTATAGTTAACACACACACGAATGCAGCGGTCTATGGCACGGCATCTCAGTGCAAGAGGCGTCAGTACAGTCCCTGGTTAGAATCCAGGCTCTATCACATCCGGCCGTGATTGGGAGTCCCATAGGGCGGCACACAATTGGCCCAGCATCGCCCGGGTTTGGCTGGGGTAAGCCGTCATTTTAAATAAGAATTTGTTCTTAACTGACTTGCCTAGTTAAATGAAGGTTACACACACACACACACACACTGAGCAAAACATAATTTTGTTGGCATTTATGTATGTCCCCATTTACCAGTAAAACATMATCAAAAACAATTTATTTAACTTACTTCCTGTGCTGTTTCGTTAATTTCTTCAGTTTCATTCTCAACCAGGATTTCTATAGCACACCGTTTGGGTCTTTGCGTGTCAAAAAAGTGACGTGTCAAATTAGCTTGTTGACCAATCAGGATCTGAATATGACTGCATGTCACAATTTAACAAGTTGTCTCGCGCACCTACAGTGCTGGTCATTCAAAAAAAGCTAGCTAACTCATGGATGTAAACAGTGTTCTTCCCCAAAAACATAGCAAACGACATCTGTTTCAGTAGCTATATAGTTAGCTAGCTAAATATATAGCTAGGCGTCATCATCTAAAATAACCCTAATTCATAAGACTGTTCTTATTTGATTGATGGTGGTTGGACCAATGTATGTGAAGCTAGCCACAATAAGGATTAGCCACAATAGTGGACTTTGCAGTTAGCCTTCAAAATAAAAGTATCATAATTCTACTATTTGCATTCATTTGCATCACTGTCAATGACATACTTTTATTTTGAAGGCAAACCGCAAATTCCACTTGTGCCTAATCCTTATTGTGGCTAGCTTCACAACACATAACCCGGTCTGGTCGAGCYTCACTAGGCAGATGAAGCTAGCTGGCTGCTTATAACKTTAGCTTTGGGCAACAGGGTTAAGTAGCTGGCYAGCTATTTGTTTTCATGAACTGAAGTTCAATTTCAATAGGCGAACAACAAGTGGCAACCTAGCTAATACTTACTCACAAGGATTCCTAAATCATTGCTAAGAATAACGAAAATGACTGCAGTTTCTACTGGTCATTGTTTTCAGGCTGGTTGTATTGGTGCTAGCTAGGTAGCAAGCTAAAGCTAGCTACCCCAGAAGTTGCGGTTGAACAAATTATGCTTTATTACCAACGCAGTATTGTAAACACATTGTTCGTGGCCGGTGTTTGCAGACTTCTTTGTACAGCTTTGAAAGTGCTACTGTATCTTTTTTGACACGCAAAGACCTAAACGGCTTTCCATAGTATGCATGTATGTATGTTGTGACGCTATCAATGTGTATCTCCGGTAGGGCAACATCTGAAAAATAGSGCACTTGGTAGTGTGTACTGGTGCTCGATCAGTCGGCGAAAGCCAACATCACCCACGACAAAGGACAGTTGATTGTCAAGGGCAATGAATATCATTATCTTGGCTTTAATGGATTTTGGCTTTGAGTCTCGCTGAAATGTTCTTACTCTTTCAAATGACTGCTCGACTTGTTCACTGCTCGATCCACACAGCAGACATTGTGGGCTAGGTTAGGGATGCTGTTTTGCTCGAGTAACGCAACATTTTACGTGGCGTCATTACGTCATGTACCTACGTTATATAGGTATGCACGGCAGCTTTGACATCGGTTTTTAACATTGGCGTTAAACTAGACATCGGGCACCTACCTATGTTGGCATTTTTAGCTAATATCGGCCGATACATCGCGCACCCCTAGTTACAATTGTGTTTTGTTTTGCTACTGCAGGCAGTGTTAGCTAGAGACAGTCGGCTGTACCTGTACCAAAACTCAGGCATTTTTCATCGTATAGCTTGTTCTCGATCTTAAAAAAAAAAAATGGTGAGCCAACATGTTTTCAGCACTTTTATTTCCCTGACTGATCAAAACTGATTTTCTCGTCTCTCTGCAGCAGAAATATAGTGAGCAATATGTTTGGAACATGAAATCACAATAAAATTGCAGTATAGAATCACAATGCATATCGTATCGGCACCTAAGTATTGTGCTAATATCATATTGTGTGGTCCTTGGCAATTCCCAGCCCTACTAGCTACATCATGCTTTGGTATTTCGGACCCCTCCCTTGACAATTGCCCATACAGCACTGCAGCTCCCAGACCCAACACAAAAGTGTATTTGTCCAAAAACATCTACTGCCACCACTGCCCATTGGATTAGTAGCTCCTCAGTGGTCAAATGCTGCAGCTAGCCACATGGACTAGTGGACATGGCATTGGTCCAYACCACAATGCCATGTTTCCACCCCTCAGTAGTCAATGGCTGGATGTCTTGTCAGGGATGTAGGCTAGTGATTTACCCATCACTCACAGTGTTGTTGTATGGTGCAATAGCAACCAGGAGAACAAGTGGTGGCGCCCTGAGCCCTCTTGTCTGTCAAACAACCTGCCTTTTCCCAGCATGTTAATGTATGTGGAGGGTGAGTCATCATGACCCAAGCTGTTTCCACTTCCTCTGTTACTGTCAAGGGGTTCTATCTTTCAAGCTTGGCACCTCTGTGAGTGAGGATGAAGACTTCACTGAAATACTATTGACTAAGCCTACAGTATGAAGCCCACATGCACCACTTGTCATTGACTGCTCTGGCAATTTGGACTAGCAGGTGCATTCCAGCAATATACAAATAAGGAGTAGCCAACATTTTCTCTTGCAAATAGTGTTAGTCCTCCTAGTCCTTTACCCTGCCAACTAATTCAAAGTCAGTGACTGCTTGCAAAACATTAAGTTTTACATTAACTTTTTGTGGTTGCTAGATAAGGGAGGAAATTATGTTAATAAATGACTTGCTAATTATACCTGTTATTATTTTTTTATGTCATGAAAACACTTCCTTATGCTGGCATATTCAGCACTGGGGTCACAGTCCTCACATGCCCCTCCCATCCTCCGGACAGTGACCCTACACACATGTGGTTTGATACGAAAAGTAACAGTTAGTCGTACATTCCTCCCAATGTTTTTTTTCTTCAATGAAAACATCCATGAATCCACTGGAGTCGTATGTGGTCTGACAGCTGAAGGGACCGTGGTGTGCCTGCCATACTCTATCTCTAACCAACAGCCTCTGAGTTGACCTTTACCCTGTTGATTCCATTCATCCTGCTGCAGCTTTGGCTGCGGTAGGCTGGGCTAGAGTGGGTTTGTACATAACAGGCTAAATATTTCCCTTTTTAGGACAGATGTTTAACAACTGATGATAAAATGAGTATCACTTGAAGGCATATCCCCTGAAACTGTACATGTACTAATAGAGGGCAAAATATGTCCCATTGTCATGAAGTTTTAAGATATCTTTTTTTCTTCTTTTTTGTAAATGTGAATAAATCTACTTTGTTGCAACATCAGTTCTTAGAAACTTTCAGTGTTGCAATTACTAGGGCTGTGATGATACCAGTATCACAATATATTTTTCCATGGCAAAAATGGAAACACGAAGCAGACAACCTCTTTGGTCTTTTAACAATCTGCTGTATTTAAGTTGTGTGCTATAGCTTGGAAATTAAATAAATGTGACTCTGAATGACAACATAATGATGTTTTGTTTCCAACATTGGGGCTGTTTTCCTAAAGAAGTTAAATCCGCTTCATGTTTTGTTTGCTTGCCACGGTACTAACATGTATCGCCATACTGGTATCATCTCGGCCTGAGCAAATATTAAAACGAGGACTAACCTTGTTTTTTAACCAAACATTTCAATTAACTAAAGGCTGTTTTGCATGATAGTGTTGTCAATATTTAATGTGTATCACTTCTTAGAAATACCAGCCCTTGCCAAATTGAGCCATATACAATGAACTGTCTTTTTAGTAAAATAATTGCATTTCTCTCTTGTCTATTCTGCTTCATTCCACTGGTGTTGCATGTTAATAGGCTGTGTTGGACAATGCATAGGAGATGTCATGCCCATGTATGGGGGTTGATGGAGGCAATCTGAGCGTGTTTTGTTTTCATACAAGGCCCCTCTGTTTCCTGATTTGATTAATCTTCTAACCTTGTTCTCACATTAAAAAGCCCACCAGCTCATGTGTTTCTGTCCATCAGTGTGCCACGGTCTAGATTGCCCACTGTCATTAGTCTATTTGTTGGGGGGAGGGCTAAGAAAAGCTAGTGTAAATYTCGGAATACTTTCTCCCTGACTCGTTCATGAACATGTCATGGCAGGCCGGGTGTGGCCCCTGCTTGTTGAATAGTTTACTCCTACACACTGGGGCCACCATGACAATAGTCTGTCTCTGTGTCTGTCTGTGGGACCATTACCCCAGCAGCACTGTATGAGCTCCTCTCTTTAGGTAATTATTCCCAGAGCTGTGAAGCACGGAGTGTCCCCTTCATATCAAACACAGCATTAGCTGATGACCATACATTTCTTAATGGTGTTTTAAAATAGCTTCTCAGGTAGTAGTCTAACACATCAACAGCTGTGAGAATCTCTGAAAGGAACCAGTCATCTCAGCCAATTTCTTTTGAATATGTTTTTTGTGTGGTGACTTCGTAGTCTCCTTGCTTATGATGTTATAGATGGGTTGGTTGTTCAGCAACAAAACCAGCGCGCGGTCAACTATGGGGAAAGACAGACCAGGGTTGGCTTAGATTATTAACAGCATGTAAACTATATTTAGTCTCCAATGTTTAATGAAAACAAGCTCATTGTGAAAATGTATTTATGTTGTCTCTCAAATACATCGTTACAGTTTGTTAGCTAGCTAGTGAATTTGAGCCATATTAGCATAGATGTGACATCAGTAAAAACACCTCAAAACAAGACATGGTATCAAGATAAAACTTGCTGAAACAAACCACCTATGATTCCCCACATGGCAGTTTCTTGTCATTGTTGCTAGCTATCTGGCCATCCAGAATCACAACAACATGGCCTTCTGCCCCATTGAAGCATGCGCATTGTTTTCATGACTGTCAGCTAACCAGTATACAGCCAGCTAGCAGGTGGACTGCTTAAACAGCAACGTTGGTATCTGACCATTCTTTAAAGCCTTTGTTGACTAGTAGTGGACCAATGATAAGGCTTGGTGGATAAGTTGTTCTGTGTGGCGGTGAGTCTCGCGCTCCAGCTGTGTGTGTGTGTGTAAGCCTAAGCCTGTTTAGCGTGGCTACCACGCTTCGTGGTAGAGTTGAGCCGCTGCCCTGGTGTCACTATGAGAGCCAGTCCCTCCCTGGCCGTGCTCTGTCTTCATTACCCAGAGTTGTGTGGAGGCACACTGCCAGAGCGTGCTCTTTAGCATCTGTGTCACAGCGCTTTAATGAAATTGATGGCCTATGTCTAAATCTGAGCCTGTCTTTATGCAGCTGAGTTCTCTCCTCTCAGGATTATGCTTTGCCTCCACAGTTCTCTCCACCGTCACACTTAGCCGTACTCTTGACTTGCAAACTGAGGGCTTCATCAGCGGAGAGCTTGGAGACTGGGTTGATTTGCTCATTTACTAGGCCTGGGACTGTCTGGGAGACATTCATACCTGCCTCGGCTCTCACCAACCTCTTGTTTTAACGTTAAGCATTTGTTTTTTCACAAAAGTGGCAACAGCTTACTTTTTTTGTATTTTTTTGACATATCCCTCCTTTTTAAGGATACGCTTTTTTCCCCCCAGCTGTTTATTCATCTAATCTCCTCAGATTTACTTCTAGTCTACAGACGCATTCTGGAGGTAAGAGGAAAATCAAATATGGATGAAGTATTATTCTCCCCAGATGGAATGGTCTGCTGTCAATGCTCTCCCTTCATAGAAAAGCATTGTTCCTTTGCCACACTGTTGTGCACTTAAAAAAAGTGTTTTTGTGTTCGTCTAGCAGATGTGATTTATTTTATAAATTTGTTCCTCCCTCATTTCATGAGCCCTTTTCAAATGTTTAAACGCTCTCAACTCTAATAGTACACAGCTGTCAGGGAAGAGGCTGTATTTTCCACTTCGGCAGGATCCTAAGGAGCCCCTCAGTGTGAATGAAGTGGGATCATGTTCCCACCAATGGGCAGCTCTGGAGACACCAGACTGGACACACACAGTCTAGCCCTACTGTCCGGACTGACTAGTGAGAGGAGCAGTTTGACCATTTGCCCAGTGTTGCCAAGCTGTCTGGGCAGAGGAATATTCTCAGCTAGCATCAGCCAGTATAGTAGACAGTCTCAATAAGGCTCTAACACTGCAACCAGCCAGCATAGCATCAGTCAGCCAACAGCTGAGCTACATCTGAGCAGGAGCCAGTGTGCTGTTCCTATGGGACTAGCTTTAATTTTAACCTGAAAAAGAACTGAATGAATAAGTGATGGCTGCTTCCATCCCGTGCTGATTGCTAAAAAAGTGACTGTTGCATCTAAAAGCTCTTTAAAAGCGTCCTGTTTCTACATCAATGTCCCCTCACTCTCATGTAATGTAACAGGGTGACAGACGCCCAGGAGAGAGAGAGTAGCCTCGTGTGGAATTGCGATGCTTGTCAGTGTCCCACTCTTAATGAGCAGCGTTTATCCCCTAGCCAGAACTAGTTAAGTGGAGAGTTTTATCACAGCCGAGCAGGTGGAAGCGGGGGCTGCGCCGCTGCTGCCTCCGGGAGAAAACTCCATCTAACGCTGCTGATGACTACAACGTTTTTAGTGATTTCTCCTTTCTTTACTCTGTGCAGGTTTGCTTTGCGCAAACTGTGAAGGAGTATTCCTCATTCATTTCAACCACAATCACTGTAAGGAGAATTCTAAAGAACTGGAAACATCTAGCTTCTGATCTAGGCTATATGCCTATAGGCTAAACATACACATAGGTAGTACAACTGTTGGAGTGCACCAAGTCTTTGCCATGCCTTATGAGCAACCTTGACAATCTAGAAAGTAAACTCCCTTAGCTCAGAGTGGAAGATGGCTTTTTGGTCTAATGGTATGGTTCACTCTGGAGTAGGGCTGTCCTTGACTTTAAAAAAAACCTGTGACAAATTAACTTGAAATGGGCCATGTTTACTGGTTGCTCAGGAGGTAAAGGAGAAGTCAGATGTGTGGAATAAATGTGACTAGTTGTTGAAAATACTGGAGATCAAGAAAAAGAAGGTAAGGAGCAAGTGCTACGTGCATATACAGTGGGGAGAACAAGTATTTGATACACTGCCGATTTTGCAGGTTTTCCTACTTACAAAGCATGTAGAGGTCTGTCATTTTTATCATAGGTACACTTCAACTGTGAGAGACGGAATCTAAAACAACAATCCAGAAAATCACATTGTATGATTTTTAAGTAATTAATTTGCATTTTATTGCATGAAATAATAATTTGATCACCTACCAACCAGTAAGAATTCCGTCTCTTCACAGACCTGTTAGTTTTTCTTTAAGAAGCCCTCCTGTTCTCCACTCATTACCTGTATTAACTGCACCTGTTTGAACTCGTTACCTGTATAAAAAGACACCTGTCCACACACTCAATCAAACAGACTCCAACCTCTCCACAATGGCCAAGACCAGAGAGCTGTGTAAGGACATCAGTGATAAATTGTAGACCTGTACAAGGCTGGATGGCTACAGGACAATAGCCAAGCAGCTTGGTGAGAAGGCAACAACTGTTGGCACAATTATTAGAAAATGGAAGAAGTTCAAGATGACGGTCAATCACCCTCGGTCTGGGGCTCCATGCAAGATCTCACCTCGTGGGGCATCAATGATCATGAGGAATGTGAGGATCAGCCCAGAACTACACGGCAGGACCTGGTCAATGACCTGAAGAGAGCTGGGACCACAGTCTCAAAGAAAACCATTAGTAACACACTACGCCGTCATGGATTAAAATCCTGCAGCGCACGCAAGGTCCCCTGCTCAGCCAGCGCATGTCCAGGCCCGTCTGAAGTTTGCCAATGACCATCTGGATGATCCAGAGGAGGAATGGAGAAGGTTCATGTGGTCGATAGACAAAAAATAGAGCTTTTTGCTCTAAACTCCACTCGCCGTGTTTGGAGGAATAGAAGGATGAGTACAACCCCAAGAACACCATCCCAACCGTGAAGCATGGAGGTGGAAACATCATTCTTTGGGGATGCTTTTCTGCAAAGGGGACAGGACGACTGCACCGTATTGAGGGGAGGATGGATGGGGCCATGTATCGCGAGATCTTGACCAACAACCTCCTTCCCTCAGTAAGAGCATTGAAGATGGGTCGTGGCTGGTCTTCCAGCATGACAACGACACGAAGCACACAGCCAGGGCAACTAAGGAGTGGCTCCGTAAGAAGCATCTCAAGGTCCCTGGAGTTGCCTAGCCAGTCTCCAGACCTGAACCCATAGAAAATCTTTGAGGGAGCCGAAAGTCCGTATTGCCAGCGACAGCCCCGAAACCTGAAGGATCTGGAGAAGGTCTGTATGGAGGAGTGGGCCAAAATCCTGCTGCAGTGTGTGCAAACCTGGTCAAGAACTACAGGAAACGTATGATCTCTGTAATTGCAAACTAAGGTTTCTGTACCAAATATTCAGTTCTGCTTTTCTGATGTATCAAATACTTATGTCATGCAATAAAATGCAAATTAATTACTTAAAAATCATACAATGTGATTTTCTGGATTTTTGTTTTAGATTCCKTCTCTCACAGTTGAAGTGTACCTATGATAAAAATTRCAGWCCTCTACATGCTTTGTAAGTAGGAAAACCTGCAAAATTGTCAGTGTATCAAATACTTGTTCTCCCCACTGTATGTGCCAAACAGGTGCTGTATAGATGACTAGAATTTCTGTGAATGTTTGGAACAATGTAAACAAAATAAATGTGTACCAGTCATTTAAAAAAAAAAGGCTTTTTTACAGCAGTCGACTAAATTGGGTCAGCCGTACTCTGGAGTGTGGTGTACTGAAGACCGGGTTTTGATAACAGTCGGTTAGTAATGGTGGTACTCCTCAGCTTTATTGAAAAGTATGTAAGCCTTTTTCATGTCTTAGTCGTGACAGACTTTCAGCATGCTTATAGAGAAGACCACTCAACATGTACTGCACTGACACAAATGATTGGTGGAAATAAATTGATAAGTTTGTCAAATCAAATTTTATTGGTCACATACATATGGTTAGCAGATGTTATTGCGAGTGTAGCAAAGTGCTTGTGCTTCTAGTTCCAACAGTGAAGTAATATCTAACCAAGTAATCTAGCAACTACCTAATACACACATCTAAGTATAGGAATGGAATAAAGAATATATACATATACATGTATGGATGAGCAATGACCAAGCGGCATAGGCAAGATGCAATAGATTGTATGAAATACAGTATATACATATGAGATGAATAATGCAAGATATGTAAACATTAGTGGCATTATTAAAGTGACTAGTGATCAATTTGTTAAAGTGGCCAATGATTTGAAGTCTGTATGTAGGCAGCAACCACTCTGTGTTAGTGATGGCTGTTTAACAGTCTGATGGCTTTGAGATTGAAAAACAGCTTCTGTCTCTCGGTCCCAGCTTTGATGCACCTGTACTGACCTCGCCTTCTGGATGGAAGCGGGGTGAACAGGTAGTGGCTCGGGTGGTTGTCCTTGGTGATCTTTTTGGCCTTCCTGTGACATCGGGTGCTGTAGGTGTCCTGTAGGGCAGGTAGTTTGCCCCAGGCGATCTGTTGTGCAGACCGCACCACACTCTGGTGAGCCCTGCGTTTGTGGGCGGCGCAGTTGACGTACCAGGTGGTGATACAGCCCGACAGGATGCTCTCAATTGTGCTTCTGTAAAAGTTTGAGTGTTTTTGGTGACGTGCTAAATTTCTTCAACCTCCTCCTGTTGCGCCTTCTTCACCACACTGTCTGTGTGGGGGGACCATTTCAGGTTGTCAGTGATGTGTACGCAGAGGAACTTACAACTTTCCACCTTCTCCACTACTGTCCCGTCAATGTGGATAGAGGGGTGCTCCCACTGCTGTTTCCTGAAGTCCACGGTCATCTTTTTTTTTTTTTTTCTCTCCCCACCTTTATTTAACCAGGTAGCCCCGTTGAGAACAAGTTTGTTTTGTTGATGTTGAGTGTGAGGTTGTTTTCCTGACACCACACAATCGAGTTCCCTCACCACCTCCCTATAGGCTGTCTCGTTGTTGTTGGTAATCAAGCCTACTACTGTTGTGTCGTCTGCAAACTTGATTGAGTTGGAGGCGTGCATGGCCACGCAGTCATGGGTGAACAGGGAGTACAGGAGGGGGCTGAGCATGCACCCTTTTGGGGACCCAGTGTTGAGGGTCAGCGAAGTGGAGATGTTGTTTCCTACCTTCACCACCTGGGGGCTGCCCGCCAGGAAGTCTAGGACCCAATTGCACAGGGCGTGGTTGAGACCCAGGGCCTCAAGCTTAATGATGAGCTTGGAGGGTATTATGGTGTTGAATGCTGAGCTGTAGTCAATGAACAGTAGCATTCTTACATAGGTATTCCTTTGTTCAGATGGGATAGGGCCGTGTGATGGCGATTGCATCGTCTGTGAACCTATTGGGGGCGGTATGCAAATTGAAGTGGGTCTAGGGTGACAGGTAAGGTAGAGGTGACATGATCCCTGACTAGTCTCTCAAAGCATTTGTGACAGTTGTGAGTGCTACGGGCAATAGTCATTTAGATCAGTTAATTTTGCCGTCTTGTGTACAGGAACAATGGTGGCCTTCTTGAAGCATGTGGGGACAGCAGTCTGGGATAGGGAGAGATTGAATATGTCCGTAACCACACCAGCCAGCTGGTCTGAGCATGCTCTGAGGACGCAGCTAGGGATGCTCTCTGGGCCGGCAGCCTTGCGAGGGTTAACACTTTTAAATGTCTTACTCACGTCGGCCACGGAGAAGGAGAGCCCACAGTCCTTGGTAGCGGGCCGTGTCGGTGACACTGTATTATCCTCAAAGCGGGCAAAGATTGTGTTTAGTTTGTCTGGAAGCAAGACGTCTGTGTCCGTGACGTGGCTGGTTTTCTTTTTGTAGTATGTGATTGTCTGTAGACCCTACCACGTACGTGTATTGTCTGAGCCGTTGAATTGCGACTCCACTTTGTCTCTATACTGACATTTCGCTTGTTTAATTGCCTTGCGGAGGGAATAACTACACTGTTTGTGTTCGGCCATATTCCCAGTCACCTTTCCATGGTTGAATGAAGTGGTTCACGCGTTCAGTTTTGCGCGTATGCCGCCATCTATACATGGTTTCTGGCTAGGGTATGTTTTAATAGTCACAGTGGGTACAACATCTCCTATGCACTTCCTTATGTACTGATTATTCAGTGAGTGAGTTTATAAGTCAATATTATTCTCTGAGGCTACCCGGAACATGTCCCAGTCTACGCGATCAAAACAATCTTGAAGCGTGGATTCCGATTAGTCAGATCAGCGTTGAGTAGTCCTTATCACGGGTACATCCTGTTTGAGTTTGTGCCTATAGGAAAGGAGGAGTAAAATGGAGAAAATGGCCGTTGTGGTATCGGCTTGAGGGGGGATCTACACATGGCTGTGACAATAACCGGCGAGAATTCTCTTGGGAGATAATTAGGTCGGCATTTGATTGTGAGGATTTCTAGGTCAGGTGAACAAAAGGGCTTGACTTCCTGTATGTTGTTACAATTACACCATGAGTCGTTAATCATGTAACATACACCCCCGCCTTTCTTCTTACCGGGGAGATTATTTCTGTCGGCGCGACGCACAAAGAATCCCGGTGGCTGTACCGACTGACAGCATATCCTGAGAGCCATGTTTCTTTGAAACAGAGTATGTTACAATCCCTGATGTCTTTGTGGGAGCTGTACTGTTAGATTTCAGTGCAGCCTTTGCTATGATTGACCATAACCTGTTGTTGAGAACTTGTGTTATGGCTTTTCAACCTCTGCCATATCGTGGATTCAGAGCTATCTTATAGATTTTCTTTAATGCCAAACATGTAAATTGTGGTGTAACACAGGTAAGGTTGCACATTTTGGGAATATTCAGTGGGAACTTTCCATGGAAATATATGCAAATTAATATTAATACCCTTTCAATTTTGTTTTTTGCAGTGGATATATTTACCATATCATATGGAGACATAAACATAATTGCAAATTATTAAATCCTTCCAATAGAAATAAAAACAATTTACTTACAAATTGAACTTTAATTAAATGAGTTGACTCTTCACATGGGATGATTTCACTGAACAACAAAATAAAGGGAATATTGAACAATCCCCAATGATCCATCGCATCTCCCAAAAACGTTTTCAACATACATCTGTAAAATGATAGTCTAGAAACTAAAGCTTTGGTTGTCTTCCATGTCTTCTCCCTGGACCTCCTCAATGTCCACCTCTTGAACATCAGACTGAGGCCTCATCTTCATTGTCACTTTCCAGCCTTGTTCAGGACAGCTTGTTATCAGGCTCAAAAAGCCTCAAATTTGCCTGGATGGCCACCAATTTTTCAACCCTTGTATTGTTCAGCCTGTTGCGTGCTTTGGTATGTGTGTTCCCAAACAAGGACCAGTTGTGCTCTGAGGCGGCTAATGTTGGTGGGATTTAGAGGATGATGGAGGTAACAGGGGAAGGAGCCTCAGCTCCACAAAGTCCCTTCCACTAGGTGGCTGATGAGATATGTTGGCACGACTGCCATATTGCATCTCCATCCCAAAGCCCTTGCTTGGAAGTGTACTTCGCCAGGCTGCCAAGAACCTTGCCCTCATCCAGGCCACGGTGGCGAGACACGGTAGTGATGACGTCATAGGCCTTGTTGATTTCTGCACCAGACAGGATGCTCTTGCCAGCATACTTGGGGTCCAACATGTACGCTGCGGCGTGTATGGSCTTCAGGCAGAAGTCTTCACGCTTTTTGATGCATTTCAGAAGTGCAGTTTCCTCTGCTTGGAGCAACAGTAAAGTGGGCAGGGCAGTACGGATTTCTTCTCTCATCTGCAAGCAGAGTCTGAACAGCAGACAGGATGCATTGTCTCTCTCAATCCATGCAACGGCTAGTGCTATAAGTTTCAGTCTGCTTACCACGCTCTCCCAAAATACATCCAGGAGGATAGGATCCTCTTCATTGGGCTGTCCATAGCGGCAGACTGTGATATGGCCATTTCTTGGAGACTTCTTCCCCTCCAGGAGACTGTCGAACATGATGACATCACCACCCCACAGGTGTTGCTGGGTAGCTTCAATGTGGTGCTCTTATTCTTCTCACGTTGCTGCTATAACTTGATGACCCTTCACATACCTAACCATTTCCTTGGCTCGCCTGTAGAGTGTATCCATTGTTTTCAGTACCGTGATGTCCTTGAGGAGCAGATTCAATGCATGARCAGCACAKCCAATGGGTGTGATGTGAGGGTAGGACGCCTCCACTTTAGACCAAGCAGCCTTCATGTTCGCAGCATTGTCTGTCACCAGTGAAAATACCGTCTGTGGTACAAGGTCATTGACGACTGCCTTCAGCTCATCTGAAATGTAGAGACTGGTGTGTCTGTTGTCCCTTGTGTCTGTGCTTTTGTAGAATACTGGTTGAGGGGTGGAGATGATGTAGTTAATTATTCCTTGCCCACGAACATTCGACCACCCATCAGAGATGTTTGCAATACAGTCTGCTTTCTATGATTTGCTTGATCTTCACTTGAACTCTGTTGAACTCTGCATCCAGCAAATGAGTAGATAAAGCATGTCTGGTTGGAGGGGTGTATGCTGGGCGAAGAACATTCAGAAATCTCTTCCAATACACATTGCCTGTGAGCAGAGGTGAACCAGTTGCATACACAGCTCGAGCAAGACATTCATCCGCATTTCCCTGTGTGAAACTGACTGCATAAAATCCTTGTGATTTTCCCCGTAGATAGTAAACAAAATGCACATGGTTTTAGCCATTTGTTATAAATGAATTTTAAAAGGAAACTAAACCTTTTTTTTCTTCTTCTATGTACTGTAGAAGACAGCTGTAATTTGAACTGTGGGAAACAGACTAGAGAAAGTCAGCCTGAGAATTGGTAATGAGTGTGAACCCTCAAAGGTGGTTAAGCATAGATTAAAAAATAAATATATATATATATATATATATATATATATATATAACCTTAACTAGGCAAGTCAGTTAAGAACATATTCTTATTTACAATGACAGCCTACCAGAGAACAGTGGGAGGAACAACATATTTTTACCTTGTCAGCTCGAGGATTCGATTACTTTCGGTTACTGGCCCAATGTTCTAACCACTAGGCTGCCTAGATTAGTAACTTGATTTGATTTATTAGGATCCCCATTAGCCGATGCCAATGGTGACAGCTAGTCTTATTGGGGACCGACATATAATGAAAAATAAGTTACAAAAGACTTCACAATTGACATACATTTCTAAGAACATTAACATGCAGTGTGTGTGTGYGCATTATCAGTTCCCCATACATGTCAGTACATACACAACAAGTAGGTCACATGGGGGTGATGTAGTAATAGGGTTGCAAAGGGTCAGGAACTTTCTGATGCCTGGAACCCCTGCTAGGAGCTGGAAATGATGACAATGGTGTTTGTGTCAGATAATAAAGTGGTCTGAGTCAGCAGGAGGCAGAGTAAAGGGTGTGTAGCTAGCTGCTCTTGATGGGAATCACTCTAGGTCCCTATGATGGGAAGGGGAGTGGGGATATCATTGCAGCACACTGCAGTCTTGTGCTTATCATCTACTCAACTTGTGGAAGGTGTTTTTTTCCCCCTCCAGCATTTCAATACTGTAAATATCTAACACACACTCAAAGAATGCATTCAAAATGTGTTTGCGGTAGCCAATTGTTTCAATTGCGTGTTTTTACTATTGCTGCAGCAGTTTTAGATGGGAAGGGAAAAGTGAATATATAGCAAATATTTAGCTGAAAATAACCATTGGGTCTCTGTAGTATCTTGTGGGTGTCCTTCACAAGTGAAGATGTTCTTAGTCCCAAAAACAGTGCTTGAGGAAGTAACATCTTTTTCCAAGGAAGGATGAAATGGTTAACACGCTCACGCCTACATGTTAAAGTGTAGGTGATAGGCTGTAGCCAATGCACATAGGCTGTCATGTCCAGACCAATGCTGACATAAGGGAGGCCCCTGAAAATGTAGCTAAACTTTAATGACTTTTAATTGTGTGTGTGCTTAACGCCAGTCATGTTTGGCAAATATAATATAGGATCATTAATAGCTATTGGCTTGATTCTGACATACTTCAGGCACTGTTCCTTCAGATAGGAGAGAAGTGCCAGTGCTTGTTGCACACTGCAACATCACCTACCTTGCAATCTAATTGGATGCAGTCAACATTTTGTAACTATTTTACCATAAACTTAATTGTTTAAAATCTGGAAGTTATTTTTTTCATTTTATGAAGCATGTCTTACTGTGTTCTGACCATAGGGATGTTACAGGGTTTCGTTTAACACGTCCTCATGCCATTGAAACCTGTTTCGCATGTTTTCAACTTTCTTTCCTTGTCCAGCAGCCAAAGTCACAATCCTAGTCATATTAACAAACCATGCTTGTTGTGTCTTTAGATCTTACCTCTTTCTGAATTCATATTTTCATTTCTGTCATGTGAAACCGCTAGCATTTGCACTTTGAGAACGGTGTTTTCCCTCTAATTGCATTTTGGAAAATTTGCGCCAATAGCCTACTSCCTTGTGCGACTTGCTGCGCTTATAATGAATGTGAAGAAATAAACTATTAGCGTATCAACATTTTTAATCTATACATTCTGACCTGTTGCATCAGCCTAATTTCTTTTAAATGTTTTTTTGATGTATAATGGTTGTATTAAATTGGGCTCTATCGCGTCCCAGAGTACGTTTTGGAATACTTATTTATTGCACAGGACAAGCTGACCAATAGAATAGGTGAACTTTTCTACCCATGGGGGATAGTAGATATTTCTTTTATTTTTTTTATTTTTTTCTCACCTTTATTTAACCAGGTAGGCTAGTTGAGAACAAGTTCTCATTTGCAACTGCGACCTGGCCAAGATAAAGCATAGCAGTGTGAACAGACAACACAGAGTTACACATGGAGTAAACAATAAACAAGTCAATAACATGGTAGGAAAAAAAGAGAATCTATATACAATGTGTGCAAAAGGCATGAGGTAGGCAATAAATCGAATAATTACAATTTAGCAGATTAACACTGGAGTGATAAATCATTCAGATGATCATGTACAAGAAGAGATACTGGTGTGCAAAAGAGCAGAAAAGTAAATAAATAAAAGCAGTATGGGGGGTGAGGTAGGTAAATTGGGTGGGTAGTTTACAGATGGACTATGTACAGCTGCAGCGATCGGTTAGCTGCTCGGATAGCAGATTTTTTAAAGTTGTTGAGGGAGATAAAAGTCTCCAACTTCAGAGATTTTGCAATTCGTTCCAGTCGCAGGCAGCAGAGAACTGGAAGGAAAGGCGTCCAAATTAGGTTTTGGCTTTAGGGATGATCAGTGAGATACACCTGCTGGAGCGCGTGCTGCGGGTGGGTGTAGCCATCGTGACCAGTGAACTGAGATAAGGCGGCACTTTACCTAGCATAGCCTTGTAGATGACCTGGAGCCAGTGGGTCTGACGACGAACAGTTAGCGAGGGCCAGCCGACTAGGGCATACAGGTCGCAGTGGTGGTCGTATAAGGTGCTTTAGTAACAAAACGAATGGCACTGTGATAAACTGCATCCAGTTTGCTGAGTAGAGTATTGGAAGCTATTTTGTAGATATACATCGCCGAAGTCGAGGATCGGTAGGATAGTCAGTTTTACTAGGGTAAGTTTGGCGGCGTGAGTGAAGGAGGCTTTGTTGCGGAATAGAAAGCCGATTCTTTGATTTGATTTTGGATTGGAGATGTTTGATATGAGTCTGGAAGGAGAGTTTGCAGTCTAGCCAGACACCTAGGTACTTATAGATGTCCACATATTCTAGGTCGGATAGATTGACATAGGCTAGTGATTTTGCTGTTCTTAATTCATTCTTGTTGGCTGACGAACGGTAAATGTGGACAGTTCTTCTAACATCTTCAATATGCGCCTCGGAATTTGATAAGAGGGAYGCGCGCAGCAGCATGCCTATTGTGTGTCTTCACTAGGTAGCGTACTTTGGAGCTGCAATGCCTGAGAGAAGGACCCGATCACGTGACGTTCATTGGTTAATAAGAATTTAGATATCTGAGCGAGCCATGTGAGTGAGAGGTGCTTCGGAGCACGGTGATTAGCAGCCGGAAGAAGGGAATTTATAATCATTATATTCAGCCCAAAGGCACAACGGTCACTTTTGCAGCTAGGGTTAGGGGCATGACGGCCACACAAGGGGGCATCGACGGCCTGATTGTCAGCAAACTTGATGATGGAGTTGGTGTCGTGTAAAGCGAACGTATAAATTAGGCTATTATATTTTTTTGCTTTCCCCCCCAGTACATCAAATTAAAATGCTCTGGTGATTTAAAATGTATTTWAAAAAAAATATCACACGAAATTTAGAGGGAAACATAAAATATTCTCKGAAGTTTGACAAATGGCAATTTTTCTGTGTTGGCGGAGTTTCTCTGCTGTAATGTGYTTCTGAGAGCAGGGGGAGGGAAGATGAGGCTGGGGATTGGATCACATCAGTGTAGAGATGCCTGGAACCCCTGCCAGGAGCTGGAAATGATGAGAATGGTGTTTGTGTCAGATAATAAAGTGGTCTGAGTCAGCAGGAGGCAGAGTAAAGGGTGTCTAGCTAGCTGCTCTTGATGGGAATCACTCTAGGTCCCTATGATGGGAAGGGGAGTGGGGATATCATTGCAGCACACTGCAGTCTTGTGCTTATCATCTACTCAACTTGTGGAAGGTGTTTTTGCCCCCCCCCCAGCATTTCAACACTATAAATATCTAACACACACTCAAAGAATGCATTCAAAATGTGTTTGCGGTAGCCAATTGTTTCAATTGATTGTTTTTACCATTGCTGCAGCAGTTTTAGATGGGAAGGGAAAAGTGAATATAGCAAATATTAAGCTGAAAATAACCATTGGGCCTCTATAGTTTTGTACTATCTTGTTGGTGCAGTTGTCCTTCAAAAGTGCAACTGTTCTTAGTTCCAAAAATAGTGCTTGAGGAAGTAACATCTTTGTCCAAGGAAGGATGAAATGGAAAACACACACACACACACACACACACACACACACACACACACACACACACACACACACACACACACACACACAGTAAGTCTAAATCAATGGTGAGAATGAGAGAAATTCACACAGCCTGCTGTTGTATTATTCATAACATACTTGTGAATCTAGGGAAGGCTAAAGCTTTCATAATGAGAGATTATGTGTCATGGTCTCGGGTTAAAAATAATTCCTAATAGACTAGCTGCGTTTTGAAGTAATGCTGTTCTGAARTTTTGTCACTGCACCCCATGCCTACCTGCCAGTGAGGAATGAGTTGTTTTGACTTTTTAATTGGCCATTAAAAGTCTGTTTTCACCTCTGTTCCTGCAGGTCAGTATGGAAACCCTCTGAACAAGTACATCCGCCACTATGAGGGCCTGTCCTACGACACCGAGGCCCTGCACAGCAACCACCAGAGAGCCAAGAGGGCCGTCTCCCACGAGGACAAGGTCCTGCAGCTTGACTTCCACGCACATGGAAGGTACGTCACACTCTTTAGTCTACTGTACATTAAAAGTTCATAAGAGATCTAGCGTTAGCCTGGTTGCCAAATCTGTAGTGCTTTAGCCAACTCATCAGATTTTTTTGTTGTCATGCCATTAATTGACCAATTATTGAATGACATGACAATGTCAGTCAGAGGAGTTGGATAGAATAGGAACAGATCTGGCTTCTGCTTTCCAGGTAAGTCGAGCGTCACTTCCAACTCAACAAACCTGTCGATGCTCGTAGTAAATAACTGACCTGTGACGTGTTTTCCTGCATGAGCAAAAGCTTTTTTCAAGGGAGGAATCGCCCAAGGAAGTCTCTGTGTGGGGTTTTGGATTACAGGAATATCTTAACATCCTGACCGCTGGAATCTTGTGAGAAAACATTGTATTTCCCACACTGGCTGGGACATTGAGAGCAGTGTGGTAGTCTGGCTTGGCATTGTACACCAGCGTGGTGCAGGGATAGCCTACTGGAAGACAGAGGGTGTTCTCTGGTAACCAGGCCTAAAGTGTTATATCAGCCTGCAGCAAGCTACTACTTCTCACAGGCCCCCACCTATTCCTACCAAACGTTTAGTATTCTGTCCTAGGCTGACTCTGTGCCTGTCTGTATGTGGGATGAGTTGATGGTTATTGGGTTATTAAATCCAGACGATTGTAGTCTCCAGCTATCTCTGTCCTTGACTGATATGATCACCAAGGAGTTTTTCCAAATCACATCTCGGCAAAACACAAACCTAGAGGTTAATATGAAGAGATAGAAAAGATGTGCATACAGCTAAGAGAAGAGCTGCTGTCTGGTTTTTGGTTAATCCAAAATGCTTTGTTTGGGGAATGGGGGAAACACTTACATAATCTGCTGTTTCTATTTCAGATGGTAGATAGGTGGTAACATGGACTGCCAGTCCCAAAATCAGTAAGACTGTCTCTTAACTAAGATGACCTTCACCCTCCMAACAGGGCAAAATCCTCTCTGTCCTCCTCTGACAGTGCACAAACCGTCAGTACAGGACTGTGTATTTATTCTGCCAGTTCTGTCCTCCTTCTCTCCCCTTTGTCACGGGAGCGGAGTCCTGACCTTTGTGTGGATTCACTCCCAGTGAAGGGAAGGGGGTATCGTCCTCTTGTGTAACAGACACCAGCAGCACCTCAGGCGGAGGCAGGCAGAGCAGACTGTAGAGTAGAGGTTCTTTTGGGAGCTGCAATACAGCTAGACCTATCTGTTAAAGAGTTGTTTACAGAAACTATCTCTGCTATAGTGTTACCTACCTTCTAATCCCAAAGCTACTGAGCAGAGGACTCTTGTCACTTAGGCTACCATGTTTCTTTAGAAGATATGGTTTTTGTCCATGTACAACATCATGTGCATGTCACTTTCCTGTCAAATGATGATATTCATGTCAGTTTTAACCCATCCCCCGGCTTAAATCACGTCACTCCTATTTTGTTCAAGTAGACCCTAGTTTCTCTTTCATAATGGCACCATTTTATGTTTTGGAAACATTTACTTTGGGTGATCACTAGAGGTCGACCGATTTTAATCGACATGGACGATTAATTAGGGCCAATTTTCAWGTTTTCATAACAGTCGGTAATCGGCATTTTTGGATGCCGATTATGGCCGATTACATTGCATTCCACGAGGAAACTGCGTGGCAGGCTGACCACCTGTTACGTGAGTGCAGCAAGGAGCAATGCTAAGTTGCTAGCTAGCATTAAACTTATCTTATAATAAAAACAATCAATCTTAACATATTCACTAGTTAACTACACATGGTTGATATTAGTAGGTTAACTAGCTTGCCCTGCGTTGCATATAATCAACGCGGTGCCTGTTAATTTATCATCGAATCACAGCCTACTTCGCCAAACGGGTGATGATTTAACAAAAGCACAATCGTTTTACGAATGTACCTAACCATAAACATCAATGCCTTTCTTAAAATCAATACACGGAAGTATATATTTTTAAACCTGCATATTTAGTTAAAAGAAATTCATGTTAGCAGGCAATATTAACAAGGGAATTTGTGTCACTTCTGTTCATTGCACGCAGAGTCAGTGTATATGCAACAGTTTGGGCCGCCTGGCTCGTTGCGAACTGTTTGAAGACCGTAATTAATTTGCCAGAATTTTACATAATTATGACATAACATTTGAAGGTTGTGCAGTGTAACAGCAATATTTAGACTTAGGGTTGCCACCCATTCCATCAAATATGGAACGGTTCCGTATTTCACTGAAAGAATAAACCTTTTTGTTTTCTAAATGAGTTTCCGGTTTTGACCATATTAATGACCAAAGGCTTGTATTTCTGTGTTTATTATAATTAAGTCTATGATTTGATGTAGCAGTCTGACTGAGTGGTGGTAGGCAGCAGCAGGCACGTAAGCATTCATTCAAACTTTACTGCGTTTGCCAGCAGCTCTTAGCAATCCTTGAAGCCCAGCGCTGTTTATCAACTCCTGAGATTAGGCTGGCAATACTAAAGTGCCTATTAGAACATCCARTAGTCAAAGGTATATGAAATACAAATGGTATAGAGAGAAATAGTCGACGCATCATAATAACTACAACCTAWAACTTCTTAACTGGGAATATTGAAGAACTGGGAATATTGAAACACCAGCTTTCATATGTTCTGAGCAAGGAACTTAAACGTTAGCTTTTTTACATGGCACATATTGCACTTTTACTTTTCTCCAACACTGTTTTTGCAAATATTTAAACCAAATTGAGCATGTTTCATTATTAATTTGAGATTAAATATATTTTATTTATGAATTATATTAAGTTAAAATCAGTGTTCATTCAGTATTGTTGTAATTGTCATTATTACAAATATATTTATATTTAATCGGTCGACCTCTAGTGATAACACAGCTTAGAGTTTCTGCTATTTGTATTTCCAGCTAGCAGGTTTGTGGTCTCCCAGGGATGGTGAGAACAGGCTGCAGCGGTCACTTCCTGGTTCAGTCTGTTTCAGAGGACCGTTTCATTCACTGCTTGTTCTGGAGATAGCCCTGCAGGTGTTCACATTGTCTCCCAGTAGCTACACCAGATGGGTGGAATGGGCTAGTATGTCAGTTAGCAGTCACAAAACACTGCCTCTCTGTGTAGAGCAGAGTTCATAATTACCCAGTGCCTCTGGACATGAAGGGGAACATGCAGCTTTTCTGGAGCCGGCTCGTCTTGTACACCTCCCACCCTTCGCTGTGCCTCGAACGAGCTCATCAACCAACCAACACTTTCAAACTGGGACACATGCACACTCTACTTGCAAATGTAACATCCATATACGTTACACACACACACACACACACACACACACACACACACACACACACACAACCACACCACACACAACACCACAATGCAACACACACACACACACACAATGAAAACACACACACACACAATGAAACACACACACACACAATGAAACACACACACACACACACACAATGAAACAACACACACACACACAATGAAACACACAACACACACACACAGTGAAACACACACAATGAAACACACACACAATGAAACACACACAATGAAAACACCACACACACACACAACACACAATGAAACACACCACAATGAAACACACACACAATCGAACACACACACACACAATGAAACACACCAACACACACACACACAATGAAACACAGTCTTTCTCATTGTGTGTGATCCCAGTGTGGTTTGGTCACTGTCCCAGCTATTAGAAAAGGTATTTCACCCTCTGTCTCCTTCTCTGCTCTCTCTCCTTCTCCGTGGCCTGCTGTGTGTGTGTGTGAAAGGGTGTTGTGAGACCTAAAAATAATCCATCCCAGGAGCCCTCCTTTCTTCACCACTGTCTTCTGAAGGTTTTGTGTGGGGGAATGATCAGAATACCCCCTCCTGTACTGCGTACACTCTGCGGCATGACATTATTAGCCCCTTGGAAACAGCAGGAGCTGCTTGTGTGGGAGGCAGTCACAGCTAACGTTAACTTCATGTGAACGTTTTCCTCAGCCATGTCTTTTCTGCAAGCCCTTTGCTCTCTGYTGGGATGTCTTCACCAGTTTTCTGTCTCATCCTGGAGTGTAGTGTGATACATCAAGGGGTTTAACAGGCCAGGTGAGTGTCTGTTGTGAAGAAAAACGATTGAGAGGATGGTGTAAAACAGTACACGTCTTTATTCATTCACCCTTTTTGGGCAGTCCATCTAACATTTCCCTGAATTACCGGCATTCCAATAATGGTAGTGGAATGATTGAATGTTTGGATTGGATAGTTCTGAGGTATTTTCAGATCTCCGTTCCAGCCGTTGAGCACCGCCCTTATGACTGAGAACATGTGACGAGAGAGTAACGTCTGAGCTAGGGCGACACCAAGGGCGGCATTCAGCCTCCGTACCCCACCCCCAATGTTTCTCTATCTAGCACGAGCTGGAGGGAGTTTCTACCAAATGTACTGAAATTGACTTATACCAGTCTGTTTCTTTTCACATCCAGTGTGAACGAGTGCAGACTTGTGGTAGAAGGGTTAAGAATCAGACTGCCCAGCTGATATTGACTTCTGTAAGTGTAGACTGAACTGTTGACTGTTTCCTCCTCCCTGTGTGACCTTTGTATTGTGTTGAGCATGCAGTCTTACTCCGCCTCCGTCACAGCCAAGGCAGGGGTGTCTGATTATGAGGTTCTTCACAGAAAAGCCATTTTGTATGCCCACACTCACATCACTACCACTCCCCTCCTCCCACTGCAACACTATGAGCAGCTAGATCAAGGTACCCGATAGGGCAATGCTGAGGCTTTGTACAGTGTAGGATCACATGCCAGGGTACAGTACAGTATACACCAAGGGTTCAGTGCCAGGGGAGAGACTAAGGGAATTAGTGGGCACCRGCTTCTCTCTTAGAAGAGATTTCACCTCACTAGGACACATGGGATCAAATAAAGGTTCCTAGCTAACTGAAGCAAAAAAACGCTACAGTAGAGCATTCCTTTTAGTAAGGGGACAGGACAGCATGGTTCAGAGAGAGGCCTACACCTTTACGTCACCTCCCAAACAGTACACCCCAGTGGTCTGGTTCAGAGGGGAACCCCCTACATGAATTATTCCAGGGTGCCCGTTTGTTTGTGTGTGAGTAAGCGTGTGTTCAGCGTGATTGTCCTGCTCATCTATCTACCAACCCAAGACTGGGGTTAACATGTTAAGCTACATGCCACAGGTCAACTAACATGAACCCTGCCACTGTAATCTCAGCATACCACCCTGCATACCACTGCTGGCTTGCTTCTGAAGCTAAGCAGGGTTGGTCCTGGTCAGTCCCTGGATGGGAGACCAGATGCTGCTGGAAGTGGTGTTGGAGGGCCAGTAGGAGGCACTCTTTCCTCTGGTCTAAAATATCCCAATGCCCCAGGGCAGTGATTGGGGACACTGCCCTGTGTCGGGTGCTGTCTTTCGGATGGGATGTTAAACGGGTGTCCTGACTCTCTGAGGTCATTAATGATCCCATGGGACTTATTGTAAGAGTAGGGGTGTTAACCCCGGTGTCCTAGCTAAATTCCCAATCTGGCCCTCAAACCATCATGGTCACCTAATAATCCCCAGTTTACAATTGGCTCATTCATCCCCTGTAACTATTCCCCAGATCGTTGCTGTAAATGAGAATGTGTTCACAGTCAACTTACCTGGTAAAATAACGGATCAATACATTTTAAAAACAATCTCTCTAAGGTGAGTTTGGCCTTGCAGTGAACTGCCTGCCATGACTGGATTGGCCAGAAGTATGGACGATTCTGCTGCTGCGTATATAGCCTGTAGTGTTTTGTAGGTGTGGGTTCTCATTTGTGTGTTTGTCTTCGGGCCTATACCTGTCTGTGTGATAATGCATTATCTCATGCCTGGTTAGTTTGGAGTCTTTCCTTCATCCAGTTCCCCAGTCTGTCTCGGGGGTTTGGACAGGAGATAAGGGAGTGTGAAAGTTAGTCCCACTGACTGGCGGTCTGATTGTGGGCTTGAGGCTGTGCTGAATACAGAGACGCCAGCTGTATGACTGTCAGACGCTCAGTCAGGCACTGAATCATTTATCAGTCAGCTGCTACCCTAACTGCACCTCTATTGGTTATAAAAACCTCCTCTACCACTGAAACACAGCCCTGTTTAATCATGGACGCCAGTGTGTGTACGTGTACTGTTTGTGTGTGTACTGTTTGTGTGTTTTTCATAGCTTTGGCTGTTGAAAAACCAGTTTCTCTGCCCTTGGATGAATGTTTCATGGAGCACTAATGATGTCAGAGCAACCTAGACAGAGAGTGGCAGAGATGGAACGCAGCGCTACGCCGGCCCCAGCCACAGCTACCCACAATGCTCTATGGCTCCCATGAGCCCTCTGCGAGGTCAGACTGTTGAGGAGAGCTTGGTGCTTGATCAARAACAAGCATTTATCTCTCTCAGGTGGACCTCCAGTGCACAGCTAGTGGTACTTAGTACTGGTCCTCTCAGCCCACACCGTCTCCCAGCGCCTTGTTACTTCAGAACTAATCAGGAAGTTGTTCAGAACCTTTCCTGAGAACCAGCAGCAGGAAGGAAGATCTGTTGTTCTGTATTCAGTCGTTTTGTTTATTTATTTTCTAGATGTTTAGTTTCTAGGTCGAAACCCCCTGTGACCATTTAGTCAGTGAAGTTCTGTGTTGGTATGATAACAATTTGATGGGAAGACTCAAAGTGGCTCTTAAACATTAACACAAAGTCAAACACTTAAAATGAGTCTGTTTAGGGTTTAACGTTAACGCTTGACAAGTAAAAACACACATCACAATATCAAACAATTASTCAGCAGAATTGGATCAGTGTCCTCCGGATGCGATGTTTTGCGCACTGTTCTCTCAATTTCTGCAGAGCTCATCGGAGGGGAATTGTATTGCGTTGGCACTCCCACAAATGGCGKACACGCAATTAATGAACGGGGTGCGTTAATAAACCAATGCTGCATACAATCTGACACCGTGGGAGAGCTGGGATTGCCCTCTTCATCATTGGCCATGTAATTCTGAYGACATAAAAAAATATTATAGTAAGACTATTCTAACAAACTCACATATTGTCAGTAGAAACCTGAATATTTTAGCCTTTCAAGGTTATGGATAAACATGCCTTAATTAGTTACCTTGCTTTGGAGTAGCCTACCTTAGCCATTTGTTCGCTGATTCATTGAAYGAGGGAATTATTTTATAAAGACAAAGTATTTAATTGTAATGTTGCAATATGTTATAGGCTACTGAAGGYGTCCRCATGCTTCCCGTTCRGAACAGTTCATGCATATATTATGACGTTTGTTAGTTTTGGTCTTCGGCAAGGTTTTTTCTGGCTGTTCATGCACACACAAACATCTTGATGCAAGCCGAAGTCTACGCCCCTTCGTCTGTGATTGGTCAACAGTATTGATTCTTCAATTTAAGTGTTTGTTGTCATTCAACGATGCTGTCATTCACTTGAGAAATACTGCACCAAACATCTTAATGTAAAATTGCAAGACTAAAATCTCCTTGGCAAAAACATAAAAATGTATCTTCGATTTAAGTCTGACTATTTTGTGGAAGTRTATACTGCCTACGGCGTCTCACACTGGACAAACAGTATTATTGACGCTTTTTCCCCCCTAGTTTTTCAAGTGAAGGTCTTTTTTAAGGTTGTATGCAGGACACGTGTTTGGTTCGCCTAGCTGCCAGCCAAACTGAGGCAGGCAGAAGCCTTAAGGGTGGTCAACTATCCTCCAGGAGAGTCTTAAAGGGGCAGTGTTGTATTTTGAGACATTTTGAGAAAGAAGACAATAGGCAGAGTGTATCCTAGCCTAATATATTTTTGTCTGATTCTATATGGTAATGATAATGGTTTTTGGTAAATTGGTTCCTTGCATCATATAATGATGTAAAAATTGTGTTACAGACCATATTTTATTTTTMTCTTAAACTTTCGGACAAGTAAAAAAAAAAAGTCCTACTTGTCCGAAGGACACTAGGCTTAAAAAGTTAATGTTAAGCYCTGCTGTTTGTAAATGTAAGCAATATTGTTTTTAAGAGGATAAATCACAAGCTAATATTTTTTATCTTTAATCAACAAAATTGTAAGCCTATACTTTTGAGAGATTGAAAAAGCACAAATTTGGTAAGCCTTTGTAAATAAGCGCTTTCAGTATCCGGTGTTGCTCTACATGCAAAAAGTTTATGAACTTAGATGAYATTCATCTGTTGTTACTGATGTTTCTACAAGACAGGCTTTGTAGTGCTTCTTGACTACCTGTAAAACTAGCTCTGCTGAACATTGAGGGGAAATGGTTTCACATAACGGTGCAGAAAACTCCCGTATGTTTCACCAAGAGGGTTAAGACCAGCTTTCACAACTCAGATCCTCACTTTCACTGGGGTGGAGAGATTATTATCAAGGGTCAATTGAATGTCTCTCTCTCTCTCGCTTTGTCCCCGCTGTCTTCTACATATCTACACTATGCCCTCTACACACTCTATCATGGTCTCTCCTTCCCTCCCTCCCACCCTCTCTCTCACCCATCCCTGGGAGGCTGCAGGGTGCAGACAGCCATGGTCCCTGTGAGACCTCTGACAGTCTCCTGAAATCCTGGAGGATTGTCACTGCTACATTGGATTAGAGTTGCAGCAGTCTGAGAGCCTCCCTCTTATGGAGTTGCAGTCTGAGGTTATCCCAGTTGGCAGCAGCTGAGGGCAGGCAGGCTGGCCGTGTGTTGGATTGGGTCTCTGGTACCCAGCGGCCCAGCACTTATCCCTGGTTGGATCACACACTCCTAGGGTTTATGGGTGTCTGATCCCACCTACCTCTGCTCCATCGATGACACCAAGTTCAAACGGATAAACCTGAACAGTGTAATTGCATCTGCTCTTTATCAGTGCAGTTTGTCTAAAGGCCAGTGATCCATGAGACCTGGGAGTCATGGGAACGATGGTGTGGAGGGAGACCGTGGTGGTGTTGGAGCTCATGCTACTATCCTGCACTATGTAGAGATGTACACTTATATATATTTTTTTAATAACATTTCACCCCAGGTTTTATCACTGAGTCATCAACATTGCACTGACAACTATCATAGTAGTTTCAATTCTTACTGCTGTTCAGGTAAGGCTTCCCTGTAAAACCCTCTACAGTAATACTAAAGATATTTTCTCCAGCTTGCCGTGTTCATCCTTGTGAAAGAACCATGGTCGATGCCTGGCAAAAAGGTCTGTTTAGTCATGAGGAAATGGCTCAAATGATGAGGCCATATTGATTTGTTATAGTGCCCATTAATAATCAGCTGGCTGCCGCATACGTCAGCGCAAGCACAGGAGCTGTAGTCACAGCCCTGGGACTCTAGCCAAACACCTTCCAGTCGTCATGAGACGGTCCTTCTTTGCTGTAGCGGCTGTCAACTGTATCAACATCCCCTTCATGAGGCAGAGGGAGCTGAAATACGGCATCCCAGTGACCAATGGGAACTGGTTAGGAGAGTCCGTCACCGCTGCCAAGTCAGGCATCATCCAGGTGGTGGAGTCCACGATTGGCATGGCTGTGCCAGCTATGGCTGTGCCCCCTGTGGTAATGAAAACACCTGGGGAAGAAAGCCCTTCATGAAGCGGTTCCCAGTCCTAAACGCCTCAGTACAGGTGGGACTGGTGGGTCTGTGCTTGGTGTTTGCCACTCCTCTGTGCTGTGCCCTGTTCCCACATATGAGTTATATGGCAGTGAGCAGCCTGGAGCCAGATCTTCAGGAGAGGATACGACAGAGCAGTCCGTACACGTCTCCCGTCTTCTTCAACAAAGGCCTTTAGGACCACACAATAACATGCACACCACAGACCAGCACCCTCTGCTGGCTGGACCCCTCTACTACAGCTCAGTGGGAGCAACTGAAAGGCAAAGAGAATATTATACAGTATTTGTTCTAGGCTTTTGGAATTGATTAGGGAGAGGTGACGGTGAGGGGTGCGTTTCAGTACTACCATTAAAGTTTTTCTCATTGTAGATGAAGGAAAGGAGACAAGGGGAGGAAGCTACTTTGAAGTAGTGAGACACAGCCAAGGCGATAGTAGTGTGACAGACGGTTATCTTACACTGCTATGACAAACGGACAATGGTTTGATTTGGGTTAGTTTTTAGTGTGTTTATCGTCCATGGGGTTTTGGGATGTGGGTGTTTAATTACTGACTGCTTTGAATGTTACTGAATGACAAATCTTCTCAAATCACCCCAAACTAGATACATTTCACCCCTCGTATTTGACCACAGAGATGTATTTTTCTCCCAAAAGTGTGTTTATTTCCCTTGTGTTTGAGTTCATACACTTTGAGCTGTGTGCACTGAAACCATTCATGACTTGCAATTAGGAAATAGTTTAATTTAATCTGCTAGATAGATATCCACAGTTGGCTCAACTGTAGTCTCTAGTACAGGCAGTAAAATAAAACAGTTGGTTTATGAGCACAATATAGACTGACCTGCTATTAAATCCCTTTTTTGGGTCTACCAGTACCAGGGTTATTGATATATTATTTGTTTTATTTACCCCTTTTTCTCCAATTGGTAGTTAGTTTTGTCTCATCGCTGCAACTCCCGTACGGACTCGGGACAGGCGGAGGTCGAGAGCCGTGCGTCCTCCGAAACACAACCCAGCCAAGAAGCACTGCTTCTTGACACAAAGCCTGCTTAACCCGGAAGCCAGCTGCACCAATGTGTCAGAGGAAACACTGTACACCTGGCGTCAGTATCAGCGTGCATTGCGCCCGGCCAGCCACAGGAGTCGCTAGTGTGCGACGGGACTAGAACATGCCCCATGTGTCAGAGGAATGGGTCTCCCGGTCGCCATGGGTCTCCCGGTCGCAGGCCAACTGCGACAGAGCCTGGACTCGAACCAGGATCTCTAGTGGCACAGCTAGCACTGCAATACAGTGCCTTAGACCACTGCGCCACGCTGGGCCAATTGTGCGCTGCCCCATGGGTCTCCCGGTCGCAGGCCAACTGCGACAGAGCCTGGACTCGAACCAGGATCTCTAGTGGCACAGCTAGCACTGCAATACAGTGCCTTAGACCACTGCGCCACTCGGGAGGCCCAGGGTTTTGTTTTTCATTGCAAAACGTTTTTGCTACAGTGTGCCCTAATCAACATTACCCACTTGACTAGCACAGCTTCCCGCTCTCTCCACTGCCATTGGAAGCGTACTTACACACACACACTGTCCCACCAGATAACCTTATCAACTAATTTCATCTTAGTGCACAGGGTAACCCTGTGCGTTTTTTGTAATCTTTTTGTGTTACCAAGAAAACCTTTTTAGATTTAATGACACTGCATGGGCACTCATAACTGATTTCAGTAAGCACATTCCTAGTAGCATTGATGACGATGATATGCCAGAAAGCTTATCCTGTGTAGGACAGGATCTAGGCCTAATGTTTCAGCCCCATATCAAGACCTTGTGGCTTAGAGCGTTGGGCCAGTAACCGAAAGGTTGCTGTTTCAAATCCCCGGGCCGAATAGGTGAAAACACACAACCCTAATATCTCCTTTAAATCGTTCTGGATGAAAGCATCTGGGTGTGCCAGAGGGAGTAACAAGCAGTAAATCTAACCTCCGATTATCTCTGGAGGGCTGCTGGGTGAATACACAGGTGCTCTCCTTCTCTCTCTCTCACGCTCTGTAGATCTCTCTTTCTCTCTCTCTCTCCCTCCCTCTCTCTCTCATTTCTCTCATTTCTCTCTCCCTCTCTCAGCCCTTCCCACCCTGACTCTCTCTACACAAACTCTCACATAAAATCCTGTATAGTGTGCTAAGTCTCTGAGTAGCTCAGGAAGAATTACCTCTCCTATCCAGGGTCCCCTCACATATTTCACCTGGTCTGCTGTGACAGACAGGGCAGGTTGGAGAGGCCCACCACAGGGTTGACTGACTGACTGAAAACCAGGGGCAGGTGGGAGAAGATGTATATGGTGGATGCTAAGGGATTCCGTTGGCTTCAACTGAGTCAGTCATAGCAGAAACTAGGCAGACAATGAGAAGCTAGTTTTGAGGCATTTCAGTCCACATGTAGCCTAATCATCACACAATTAGATGACAGGCTCAGGCTAGATGTTGAGGCTGACCCCACCGGGCTGTCAAGTGTTCCTGCCTGATCTCCAATCATTGTGACATGGTGGACGGCCCGCCACTTCAGCTTTAAAGGAGAACTGCCAGCCAGGGAGATTGCGTAGGACAGACGGGCACACACAGCGGGAAGTAGGGTGACAGTTTGGTCGGTGTTCGTAACAGGAATAACAAGGTGTGTGTTGCGTCAGTGGCTGTGTCCCCAAATGTCAGTGCTCATGTCAGACTCAAGGAGGGGGGGTGTGATGAACAGATAATGGAGGATTAGTGAGGCTGCATTGCAGGGGGATTATGGGAAGGTGACGGGTCTGTAAACACATCATGGCCAATGAAATCAAACACTTCTGCATTTGGAAGGAAATTATCCAGTACCTTGCTTTGTCAACTGTTTTGAGTACAGTGTGGATTACAAATTGGTTGTAGTGAATCAAAGATACACAGAAATGTGTGTTCCTCTCTGTAGATATATAGACAGCCACTTCAGTGATGTAATCAGTAAGTGACTCATTTTGTGTGGGCTGGAGGGCAGCGGCCCATGTGAGAGTCATGTCTGACGGATGGAATGTCTCTAGGATTGTTGGGAAGGAGCCTATAGTGAACAGAACAACTCAGTCTTCTGGGAAGTGACTGGGTCATATGCAGCTCATGTGGTGCTAGGTCGCCCTTTCAGAATTTGAGAGCGTGCTTGGAGAGCAGGAGCATGAGGAGGGAATGCAACAAACACACTGTACGCTCATACAGCCTTTACTTATACCATGCTTGAGAGGCAGGTGTTATTATTATCCCTATGGGAATCCTTCAGTGTAGTGATTAGCCTGTTCAGTGAAGTGAGTTTGGTGTCCACTCTTATCACAGGGTGGGGCCTGCAGTATAGAGATCTGGGTGGGACTGATTTCTTCATCCCGCCCGCACCCGCAGCTTTTCATACCTGTACCCACCCCCTCCCGCTGGTTTTCTGTCCGACTCCCACCCAACCACAGTCCTGCAATGTTATTTTAGGTGTAGGCTATTTGGCGCAGATCGCTTGCCCGCCATGGTCCCAGCAAATTTGTGCCCTATAGGCAATATCAAAATGCCCAAAAATAACCTACGAAATAAGTAACATTTCCAGAGATTCTCACATTCTCCATTATGTTAGGCTATCAGTATTACTGGGCTATATCAGCCAATAGGCTAGACTTAGTTTGAAGAGAGCAGAGTTGGAGAGAGAGCGGACACTTGCACATTCTATTGAGCTACGTTTACCCTTGTGCTTTGCTGGGGGGGAAATTACATCCATTGTGGTATGGGTCAGATTGACCCGCACCGTTTAAACACACTCAAGACAAAGAATCAAGTAAAAACAGCCCAACTTTATTTTGTCTTGTCAGACCTTTCAGAAAGAAGAAATACAATAACATTTCATTTCAAAAACTCTATATTTAAAAACCAGTTGTTAAACATATTTCCTTTCTCACAAACAAGCAGAGGTCTGCTGCTCTCGCACTGAGAAGGAGAAGCTTGGGAAGTCTCCTTTTTCACCCAAACATAACTATAAAAGTGCAACCAGAACCAGTCAAAACAAAAATACTGTCCTTTTTCAAATTTAACTAGGCAAGTCAGTTAGGAACAAATTCTTATTTACAATGAGAGCCTAACCCGGATGACGCTGGGCCAATTGTGCACCGCCCTATGGGACTCCCAATACCGTCCGGTTGTGATACAGCCTAGAATCGAACCAGGGTCTGTAGTGACACCTCTAGCACTGAGATGCAGTGCCTTAGACTGCTGTGCCACTCAAAGACACTTGTTTATTTTGGACCTGTGCAAATATCTGTATAGATGAAAGCCTCTGGGTCAAAATGACCCACAACATCATGTTTGTATACAAAATCTACAACGACATTCCACAACACGTCAGTGTGTCCACATTTTGAAGTTAGGTTCATGACCCTAAATGAGGAAAAGTAATTTAATTTCATGGAGAAAAAGTGGAAATGGGTCAAATTGACCCGCAACATAATAGGTTTAATAGCCTACCTTTTAGGAGCGGACAATTTTCAGACCGAGACCAATATGGGTGATCAATATTTATTTTGAGGCAGTGTAGTAAACTATAGCTTAATTCAATTTCAGAAGTTCATTTCCTTGGAAAGAGAAGTGCCCCGTGCCTCTCCGCCCATGGATAGGCTACAGCCTACTCTAATTGAGACCACACGCGCACCTGATCGCACACATATGGCTACTGAACTTAAAGCAGCAAGAATGATGATAGCTGACACTTGCACTTTCTCTTGAGCTACGTTTTGCATAGAAGATGTAGCCTACCTTTTTTATAGGAGCGTGACGATTTGCCGGCAGAGACAAATAAATGGGTAATCAATATTTATTGAAAACGGAAAGGTGCAACGCTCACTCACCATGGTTTTCTCATTGTGCCCTTTCATTTACATTACATTTAAGTCATTTAGCAGACGCTCTTATCCAGAGCGACTTACAAATTGGTGCATTCACCTTATGATATCCAGTGGACAACCACTTTACAATAGTGCATCTAACTCTTTTAAGGGGGGGGGTTAGAAGGATACTTTATCCTATCCTAGGTATTCCTTAAAGAGGTGGGGTTTCAGTGTCTCCGAAGGTGGTGATTGACTCCGCTGACCTGGCGTCGTGAGGGAGTTTGTTCCACCATTGGGGTGCCAGAGCAGCGAACTGTTTTGACTGGGCTGAGCGGGAACTGTACTTCCTCAGAGGTAGGGAGGCGAGCAGGCCAGAGGTGGATGAACGCAGTGCCCTTGTTTGGGTGTAGGGCCTGATCAGAGCCTGAAGGTACGGAGGTGCCGTTCCCCTCACAGCTCCGTAGGCAAGCACCATGGTTATGTAGCGGATGCGAAACTGGAAGCCAGTGGAGAGAGCGGAGGAGCGGGGTGACGTGAGAGAACTTGGGAAGGTTGAACACCAGACGGGCTGCGGCGTTCTGGATGGGTTGTAGGGGTTTAATGGCACAGGCAGGGAGCCCAGCCAACAGCGAGTTGCAGTAATCCAGACGGGAGATGACAAGTGCCTGAATTAGGACCTGCGCCGCTTCCTGTGTGAGGCAGGGTCGTACTCTGCGAATGTTGTAGAGCATGAACCTACAGGAACGTTCCTTTTCAAGACGTTTTTTTTAATTGTTCTTCAACTCACGTTGGTTGAGCTCCCTCCACTTATTTCCATTATCAATATTTATATACAGACACTGTAGTAAACTATAGCCTAATCATATATCTTTCTTTGAAAGATAACTGCCCCATGATTCTCTGCCCATTCATAGGCAGTCTACTCTATTTCATTGAGACCAAATATTGTAGGCGCTTGATCTTGGATGCCATCTAGGAGAGGAGAGAGAGGCTATTGAACTTGGAAGCAGCGAATTCTGAGATTGTGTGTGAATAATGCAACAGAGGTGCTTTTAATACAATAGGTAGGCTAACGGATACAAAGCAGAAAGACGACCGTTTTCAAATAATCTGGGGACAAAAAWAAATAAATCATCCCAAAGCTCGCTCCCGCTTGCATCATGAAAAATGCAGACCCATGTCACAATGATCCCTGTCGGGAAGTGCAGCCCTCTACCGCAGTACTTTACCTTCCACTGCTCTGAATAATGTGTGGTTTGAAATGACACACTGCCTGTACTGCTGCATATTTTATTTGGTTTTAAATCAGCCATGCTCAACCTGAGGTAGTTGGCTGGCTGGGGATCAAAGCAAGGAGAGAAATATGAGGGAATTTTTTATTTTTTATTTTTTAGATGAATCCCGCTTTTCATTGTTCATAGTGTTTAATGTTCTTCTCTATTGTAGTAGACTATAACTAGTCTTTATTAGACACACCCACTCTGACATTTGAAGGTGAACAGTAGTCAGCAGTGGTTTGATCTGTGGAGTTGATCTGCTGTCCTCCTACTGTGTTTATACAAGCATGCCTTTAGGCTCCGTTTACTGTATACATTTTTAAAAATCATTCTCGCTTCCCTGATCAATCTGATTTTGAGGATTATGCAAGTAAATACATAGGCTAATTCCTGCCAATGGCCTAGTATTTTGCTATTGGCCGGATGTGTGCCACGTTATAACGGTCAGCCGGAAATTTAGACCAAGTAGATCCTAATTTGATTTATCAGCTTGATCTATCACCAGTAGCCTATAGCCTGAACACAGCCTTGGATAGCCATCAGACACCATGTGAGAGATGCAATGTTGATGAACTGCAGTGACCCAGATCTGTCCCATGGAGTAGGGCTCTATAATCAGACTTGACTGTCATGTGCCTGTTTCCTTCTTAGTCCCATTTTAGTTAATGTGCTGATAAGACTCCACTGGGCAAGTAGAGACATGTATCATGGTTGGAGCGAGAAGGTTTTTGTTGGGCTTTTGAAAGAATGGGGCWRWTAGCCTGTCGTGTTGAGAGAAGCACAGGTGTTTACATGGTGCAACTATATGATCAACCCTCTCAATCTCTGGAGTCTGGTACTGGAAATTGTCATAAATGTAGTTTTCTGTTTACCTGAGCAGGGAATGAACCGTCAGTTTTTAGGTCTACTTGTTTCCTCTGGAGAAGTAGGAATGTATTTTAATAATGTATAAACTCATTAGGGACTATTTGGAAGTCTCTAATACACCTAGTTTTCACTTTCTGTAAGACAGGCAGATGGTGTCAGAATTGTTTTTGCGTTACTTTTAGCACTATTTCCATTATATAAAGACTTGCCGGTCACATCACCTCTATACTCCTGGAGTGCTGACAAAAGCTGAGGTGTTAGAATTTACTTTGAGATGTGGTGCTAGCGCCAGACATTTTTATGGAGGAGATGACGGGTCGCTTGTTTTTATTCTATATTCAAATGCTGTATCTGCTCAGATTCTTCATAATGAAACTTTAAGCACTTCCTGTTCCCTTCTGACTGAGATATACAGATTGTTCTCCAGAGCTCAGGATTACACAAACTCTGTCTATGAATAATACAGAGATGTATTCCATTCAGTGACGAGTAGAGGGAAGAATGGCTATATTTGATATGGGAGCACACTGCACTCTGGGAAGCAGTAAGCCGTCTCCAGTGTTCGGGTTGCAATTAATCAGGATGTTTAAAGCATGAGCTGAGTGGCTATGGAGCTCTGAGCTCTAAATAATATGATTAACCCACAGACATTTGGGTGTTTGATGTTTCATTGAGGTGCGTTTGGGACGTTGGGAGTATATTAGAGGAATTAATGCCATCTTGAATTGAGAAGATAATTTCCTGTCAAAAGTCAGATCCTTCACAGCCGCCCTACAGACTCCTGTTAATTAGTTTTTATAGAGGTTTATCATCTTGCCGCGCTTGAACTCATAACATCATGAACATCAGGCTTGAAACAAATGCATCAGTAATTTGTTTTTATGTTCCCATCGCTGTTCCAGACATATTGTGGCCTGATTCCTCTTTCCCTATTCTTCTTCTCTTCTGTTGTGCTTGTGTACCCCACCATACGGTCCCCCTGCCTCGGTTTCATCTGTTCTGCATTGTATCATCCCCTCCTTCACTCACCTCTGCCTTTTTAAACAACTTTCACAAGTTCAAAATGACATTTCTACTGTTTAAGGGTGTCCCTGCAGCAAGGTCTCTCTCAATTTCGTTCTCCATATCCACCACTCCCTCACTCACATTCCCTCTCTGTGCCCGATTCATGTTTTTGCCCACTGATGTGTAGTATTTCACGATAACGTCTTTGGTTAGCGTTTCTCTCAAAGGCGATGGTTAAACACAGAGACTCCATGTTTGTCCTATGTGTCTGTCATCTCAGAGAAGCGGAGCTGAAAGGGACTAAGCGTCTCAGCTCGATTATGGTGAGCTTCAGGAACTATTCTAACTGCTGAAACCTCTCTGGAAGCATGTTTGAAGTAACAGTCACAGCCTACACTGTTGTTGCCATTGGCAGGGATCAGAGTCTCGGCTTTGGTCTACACATGTCCTGTTGATATTTTGCTGTGTTCTGTTTGTTCTGGTCATCTGGTGAACCCTAGCTCAGAGCCTGCTGTGCGATTTAAAGATCACATTCTGTCCCCCACATCCACATAGAGACTGGGATAAACACATCTCTACTGGGACCTGCAGCAGGATTGGAGTGGTTCAAATGATTCTGGAGTTGAGTAGTGTTTCATTTAGCCACACAGACATGTGAATACACAACACTGCCTTTTACTCAAATTCTCTGTATAATTCTCTCTCACCTCTGCTTTACAATGTCTGATCTGATATGGAATCCATGAATAGCCTAAGTGTACAAAACATTAGGAACCCCTACCTAATATTGAGTTGCACCCCCCTTTGCCCTTAGAACAGCCTGAATTCTTCGGGGCATGGACTATAAGGTGTCGAAAGCGTTCCACAGTGAGTCCATGTTACCGCAGAAACAGACTAAACCCCACGTATGCCCGCCAATCCCGTTTTTCAGTCAGCTGTTCTTCCCCAAATAATAAACAAGAAATGGAGCGCAACCCCCTTTAAATAGTCTGACGGATCATTTCACACCAACATCCCCCGGCACCTGAGTTTCAGAAAGGAAGCAGCCTAGATAGAGCTGTTGTTTTTGTTGGTGTACCAGGACTATAGTATTTACCGGCACCCATCTCCACTCACACTTCTAGCAAGTCTGTCTGAGACTGGAGAAAGGAGGGGATGTTCTGTAACTCACTGACACGTGGAGAGGAGGTGTAGGAAGAGAGAACATGAAGGGAGATGTTATTAATATTGCAGCTGGTCAGGTTGCTGGTGATACGCTTGTGGAGAGAAAGGCCTTGTGTTTGGCTAACCTCCTTAAGAGGGTTTAATGAGAAAGTGGCTGCTAGAGGTCAGAGAGACAGGCTGATCTACACGTCCACAGACCGGTTAGGTGGGAGGAACAGGGAGGCTGGTTGGTGGGACWTTGATAAACTCAGAGGACCTTGATGTCCAGGATCTTCACAAAGCACAGGAAGGGGAGGGGACAATGTTTTTCCACGGCAACAGGATCCATTAGAGGCATTCTCTATCGACAGCGGGGAGGATCAGAGCAGAATTTAACCAGAGTGTATCCTGCCAGCCCAGAAGTTAAGCCAGGAGAGATAGTAACACAAACACTTGCTCACCACACACTCTCTCATCACAAGCTGCTAGGCTGGAAAGTTACATGCAGTGTGACCTGCTGTGTGCCAAACCTTCTGGGTGTCAGTGGAGGCGGAGTGACCACCTGTCCCTGGCTGCCTCACGGTTGACCATCCCCCTAGCCTGCCTGGCACCCACGTACGCATGCACGTACGCCAGCCAGCGATACTGCTCAGGTGAGGAAGGAGTTGTGTAATATGTGGATCTGTTCAGTTCCTTATAACGTTCCTCCAGTGTGGTGATTTACTTCGCCTGACATTATAGGGACGTTACTGGGATCATCTTGCTCTCTCCTCCTTTCATTCCCTAACACACTCCCTTCCCCCCTCACCATCACCAAGGTCCCCCCTACTCCCCCCTCCTAGTGCAGAGATTTGCTGCATTAACTCCAGTCATATGACTATGAAGTCATGTTGCTGGAAATAGTTTTGTAATAAATTTGTGGATTTTCAGTTTTTATTTAAAAAGGGTTGATTTAGATTTTTTTTATTCTGGGGGGCAAGGTGCATGATAATACTCCTATGGGCATAATTACATTGTATAAGAATTTCTATTTCATAGAGACAGAAGGCATGAGGATGCATTCATTTAGTGTGATTATTATAGTTGAATGTCCTGAGTACATCATAATTATATTGTTTTGGTTCCAGTAACTGACTGGGAGCCTGCTGTACAGTGTGTGTGATGATGATGGAGGGAGGGAGGGTAGTCTATACCCTGTGGTTCTACTGAGCAGTGGCACTGACTGACTGACACAATGGGATGCTGCCCAGTCTGAAAGCCAGACTGCGCTCAAGAAGGTGTATTACTGTGTTGATAATGTAGTCCTCGGGAAACCAGAAATGGGGTAATTTCAGTCATTCACAGTCACTGCACTTCATCACATCTCTATCAGTATCTCCCCTGCCTGCCTGTCAGATAGAAACAGATCCATTTTCCTGCTCCACGATGTAACACTGATAGTCTGTCTTTTACCAGCAGAATGCTTCAGTATAGCTGTAGATATAGCCTAGCTGTTTTCCCTGGCCCTTTATTTGAGATGTTGTAACAGTCATTATCAGTTCATGCACAGACCTGCTACAGCATTCTGTGGCCATAGATGCAGATCCATGGCCTATGCACGGTTTTGAGGGGAACAGCCCTAACCCATGAGAGTATGTTAAATCTTTCTTGGAAGTAGAGGGTTGACTCATCTCTCACACCCTCCTGGCGCCCCACCGCTCTGCAGCCCTCACCCCTTCTCTCCCTGTATTCAGTATGCCTGTGTGCTCTGTCTGGTTGCTGAGGCTGGCAGTAAAGGCTCACTACACACACAGCTGTCCTCTTTGCCATCATTACCACTCTAAAAATACTGCTTCACATTTTAGAAAACAAATGTCCAAAAATCTGGCTAATTTGGTGCAGCCATGCTCTGGTGGCCATCCATCTGCTGTCTGCTGTCTGCTTGGGTGCGTGCTGAGTAGGGAATCTGGAGACCAATACTTGGCTGTACTGTAGGGCATGTTCTACCAGTGGTGCACAGTGCTGAAGAAAAACATCTTATAGAATATAGTACCTACAGTGGTACAGGTTGCAGAAGTGTCACATATAGTCGACGTTCTGCGGTCAACCCGCCTGTGCTTTCTCTCCTGAATAGATTAGAGAAGGGGCGGAAATGAAATACACCTGTCCCTGTGCCACTGCTTGTTTGATTACACTGTGGAGTGTGTCTCCGGTTGGTGTGCCAAGGTTAAGTGTTGTGTGGTAATTGAGTGTGTTCTCCCAGTGGGTGCTGGTGGTGGAGGTGGCTGTCTGTCTAATGGCTGGCTGAGTCACTCAGTAACAGACATTAGCATAATGCTTTGCTCTCTGAAGGGTCTCAAACAGAGAGGGCCAACAGCTTCACCTGTCAAACATCGCCGTCTCATTTTGGACTGTAAATTGCCTGTCTGTGTGTTAAGAGAGACCGTTTTTGGCACAAAGTCAGTTAGGCTAAACTCTGTGTTGATGGTAGTTATTGGTCTAGTCAAGTAGTGTTCTAAGTGCTGGACTGAAAGGAAATGAAAGCAACCTCAGGCTGCTCCATCTGACAGCACTTTATGGACGTACATGTGTTTAACTCTCTTCCCCCATACATTCTGTTGTTATGGTGGTCTCAAGTACCACTATCATAAGGCAGGCTGCATCTTCTTGCAGTAAGGCTGACTCCATTTAATCGACTTCTCGATTGTTTGATCGATAGGCTGTTGGTCGACCAAGATTTCTTTAGTCCAACAGTTGCAAAAACCTATTTATTTTTTCATGGTGTACAAGACTCCTGTCTGATTTGCACCTGTCTGAGTGGACTAATCCATTGTGGAGGCCGTGGGGATGGAACAGTCCTTCACTCTAAGACGTGCAACTGAAATTGTATATGGTTAAGGACAATGGTGCAATACTAATAAAAATAAGATTATTTTTTAACACATGCGTGTTCTACCACGTTTGACACCGGTTGCTGACCGCGGTTCTGAAACATCAGTATGCTGTGGAATTGATGCCTTTTCCTAGACCATGTTGCTATGTGCATAATAGCAAAGTTAACCTTATATTGGTGTTGAGAACAATGCGGCGGAGGCAGCAGCAGAGTTAGGAGACGAGAAAACACCCCTTGATTATCGAAGAAAAGTGAGGAGAGGGGAAACCCCAAGTTAATTAGGTCTATAATCAATAGCATAACTGTTATGTGCCTGGCTTTATAAATCATCCATATACACTACCAGTCAAAGGTTTGGACAGACATATTCATTCAAGGGTTTTTCTTTATTTTTACAATTTTCTACATTGTAGAATAATAGTGACGACATCAAAACTATGAAATGACACATATGGAATTATGTAGTAACCAAAAAAGTGTTAAACAAATCTAAATATATTTGAKATTCTTCAAATTAGCCACCCTTTGCCTTGATAACCACTTTGCAGACTCTTGGCATTCTCTCAACCAGCTTCATGAGGTAGTCACCTGGAATGCATTTCAAAAGTTAATTTGTGGAATTTCTTTCCTTCTTAATGCGTTTGAGCCAATCAGTTGTGTTGTGACAAGGTAGGGGTGGTATACAGAAGAGAGCCCTAATTGGTAAAAGACCAAGTCCATATTAATGCAAGAACAGCTCAAATAAGCCAAGAGAAATGACAGTCCATTATTTCTTTAATACGGAAAATGTCAAGAAATTTGAAAGTTTCTTTGTGCAGTCGCAAAAACCATCAAGTGCTATGATGAAACTGGCTCTCATGAAGACCGCCACACGAAAGGAAGACCCAAGTTCATGAGTTACCAGTCTCAGAAATTGCAGCCCAAATAAATGCTTCAGAGTTCAAGTAACAGACGCATCTCAACACCAACTGTTCAAAGGAGATTGTGTGAATCAGGCCTTCATGGTCAAATTGCTGCAAAGAAACCACTACTAAAGGACACCAATAAGAAGAGGAGACTTGCTTGGGCCAAGAAACACAAGCAATGGCCATTAGACCGGTGGAAATCTGTGCTTTTTGTCTGAGTCAAAATTTGAGATTTTTGGTTCCAACCGCCGGTCTTTTGTAGGTGAACGGATGATCTCCACAGGTGTGGTTCCAACCGTGAAGCATGGAGGTGTGATGGTGTGGGGGTGCTTTGCTGGTGACACTGTCTGTGATTTATTTAGAGTTTAAGGCACTCTTAACCAGCATGGCTACCACAGCATTCTGCAGTGATACTCCATCCCATCTGTTTGCGCTTATTGGGACTATCATTTGTTTTTCAACAGGGAAATGACCCAACACACCTCCGGGCTATGTAAGGGCTATTCGACCAAGAAGGAGAGCGATTGAGTGCTGCTTGAGTTGACCTGGCCTCCATAATCACCTGACCTCAATCCAATTGCGATGGTTTGGGAAGAGTTGGACCGCATAGTGAAGGAAAAGCCGCCAACAAGTGCTCAGCATAAGTGGGAACTCCTTCAAGACTGTTGCGAAAGCATTCCAGGTGAAGCTGGTTAAGAGAATGTCAAGAGTGTGCAWAGCGGTCATCCAGGCAAAGGGTGGCTACTTTGAAGAATCTAAAAATGTTTTGGTTACGACAGAATTCCATATTTGTTATATAGTTTTGATGTCTTCACTTATTCTACAATATCGAAAATAGCAAAAATTAAGAACCCTTGAATGAGTAGGTGTGTCCAAAATTTAGACTGGTACTGTATATCTACAGAAATATGATAGATCCTGCTTCTATGCCTGTTTGAGTGTTTGTTTTAATAGCCTACTGACATTATTTCGGTTTTTAAAAAATCACAAATTTGACTTTTGAATCTTTGCTGTGCTGTAATAAAGGCTTTACACTTTTTTCCCTTGTTATAACATCCTCTGGTATTACTTATAGTTAACACTGTTCCAAATAGTCAGAAATTATATTTATAATTAATAACCCTCCTTTTTCTTGATCTCCTCCTTCTTAATTATTATTATTATAATAAGTAATGTCATTATCATTAGTAGGCTTAGTATAGCAGACTTGTATAACCACCATCGAGCTGTAGGCCTAAAAGTGCACCCTTTTTTAATCTTAATACCGCAACTTACTTTGGCCTATATTTCAATACTTTTATATAGGTGACTGTATCAATCATTCATTCATGTCATCACGAGTCATTCATGATTTGAAATACAATCAAGCATTTTCATTTTAAAACAAAGCAAACCTTGAATAATTAGCGTTAACAATAAATAAACCGTTCCATTTCAGCAATTGCATTCTCAAATGCATGCGGCTGTTTTTAGTCTTTGCTGTAATAAAGGCTTTACAAAAAAAATAAAAACATGAACGTACTCTCTGGTACGCTTTTTTGTTTAGTGTTTACTTTGTTCCAAATTGTCAGAAAGCTATAGTCATCTAACAGCACCTGTTTGGCACACATGAGCAAGCACTGGGTGCATATTCTTACGTTCTGTTTCTTTATTTCCAGTATTTTCCACAACTAGTCAAATTTATTCCACACGTCGGACTTCCCCTTTACCTCTTGAGCAACCAGTAAACGTTCCCCCATTTCAAGTTTGTCACGTCTTCTGCATCCATTTTGCTGTTACATGTGTTCAGAGTATGTTATAACCAATTTATTGATGTGTTTATAACATGCTACAGGTCAGGCCCTTTTGGTCATGTGCATGTGATGAATACATGTGTCACGTAAAGAGAGCAAGGTTAGAGGGAATGGGGAATGTTTTTCCTAAACAAATTAGGGATTTCCATAACTTTACGTCAGAAATGAATGTAATTACGTTGCAGCTTTAGCAGCACGATAAAAAATAATGTTCTGTGGTGGTCGCTGCAGCAGCGARGAGAGAGCGACAACAGGTGCTAAGTCACACAGTCACTTGCTGTAAGAAAAATTTAAAATAGCACAGCGCAGCAAGTCTGAGCCTGGCACAATCAAATCAATTGCGGACAGACTCCCTCTATTTATTTGTGTCTTTTTATATTATTTCATCAAACAATGGGCTTAAAGAGCGGGACAAGCTCACTGCATATAGTTGATTTGATTTAAAATACATGGGATGTGTCTATAAATGTAAAAATACACGTTTTAACTTTTGAAAAATTTGGTTGATAACAGACTCTCGGGCGACAAAGATATATATTTTTTGTGGTGGGTACAACCCTACTAAGCAGTAACTAAGACTGTCTTAGGGTGTGGTTTAGGGGAAGTGGTTATGAGTCAAGAGTGTGTTTGAATGACAAAAACAAACTTTCCTGAATTTGATTGTTGGCAATATTGTGTGACTCACTAACTGTGAATGTCAACAGATTAGTCTATACATATTCTTTGACAGGCCTAGACAGTAGTCACAAGATATGATATTTCAGTTTTTTATATATATATATATATATGCAATCTTTCTTCCCTTTCACTCCTATTGTTGCCAGCGTTGTGTGTGAATCACGTCATCCTCTCCTGACTGGGTTAGTTGTGTAACCAACCATGTGTCCACTAACACCCCATCAGCCAGGAGGGGAGTCTTAATCAGAGAGCTGCTCTGGGCAGGGATGCCCACGTCAATTACAGCTGCCATTTGTTACCCAGTGAGAGGGCCTGGGCCTCCCTCTGTTATCAACAAAGCAAATTAGGAGGGCCGTTGTTGTGAAGTGCTGTAGCTGTGATTAACCTGAGATGGCCAGCTGTTCTTTCTTAGTTCAGGATGTACAGAGGGGAAATGGTCAGTAGTTTTTTTTTTTTTTTTTTGTCTTGTTCTCAGTGTTTACAAATCCAAAGCGAGAAATATGATGAGACATTTTCACTGTCCAATCGTTACAGTCTCAATGGGTTACTTTTATTCACTAAAGATGCATGTTGTCAAATATGTGAGATTTTCCCAAATGTTGTTCCCCATGTCATTATTGGGAAATACAATGTGTAACCTTTTTATTTAGCCAGGCAAGTCCGTTAAGAACAAATTCTTATTTACAATGATGGCCTACACTGGCCAAACCCGGACGATGCTGGGTCAATTGTGCGCCGCCCTATGGGACTACCAATCACGGACGGTTGTGATTAGGGTTGCAAAGGGTCGGAAACTTTCCGGTAAATTTCCAGAAATTTTCCATGGGATGTTAAGCCCTGGAATTTTAAGGAATTTTGCTTAAATTCATCAAAAAAGTTATCTTAACAGTGAACCTTTTTTTGTGGAATACACAAGGCAATTCTAGGTCTTGTGGCATATTTTGGTGAAACTATCCCCCAATTCAATGGAATTGCAACCCTCTGCCTGCACAGTGCATTCTTCCATCACGTGCAATGCACTCTTCCATCACATGTAGAGCTGATTCTCAAGGTCTTGCACACTAATGAGATGCTTTGAGCCCACACTACTACACTGTCTGATCCAAGGACTACATGCTTTCTGATAAGTTTTGATTACAATACTGGGTGGGGTGAATATATTTTATATGACATACATTTTTTTTGTTAACTAGTAAATAGTAGCCTACAGCAAAGTGTGTTTAAATCATTTCTAACTTGGTAGCAAAAAACTAGCAGAAATTGTTAACATGTGGGTTTTAGCTTGCTTGAGCCTGCTAACTGAGGAGTGTTAATTCTCGTTTCCATACGTTTCATTTGAAAACATTTATCTTACAAAGGAGTAGTTTAATCTAACTACWTAACTATTTATMTGTACATGGAATTGTATGTGTTTTAATTAAAATYGAAATCTTTACAGGAAAATGCTTCGGGCACTATCGACATGTGCAGACATTTCACTGCAGCTAATGTAGAAGGAAAGGCTGAGTACATTTGCAAATACTGTGCCAAATCATATGTGAAGAATGCAACAAAGATGCAGAATCATCTGGCCAAGTGCATAACGTTCCCTCATCGCTCACAACAAGCAACCTCTGACAAAAGTCCCTCTACTTCTATTTGAGGTGAAAATGATGAATCGGACACCTTATCGATAGCAATAGCTCATGGTCCTCCTGGAATCAGAAGTGTTTTTTTTGTTGACTCAATGGAGGAATGGAGTCAGAAATGCTGATGAATGTCTTGCTTGAGCTGTGTATGCAGCTGGTTCACCTCTGCTCACAGGCAATGTGTATTGGAAGAGATTTCTGAATGTTCTTCGYCCAGCATACACCCCTCCAACCAGACATGCTTTATCTACTCATTTGCTGGATGCAGAGTTCAACAGAGTTCAAGTGAAGATCAAGCAAATCATAGAAAGCAGACTGTATTGCAAACATCTCTGATGGGTGGTCGAATGTTCGTGGGCAAGGAATAATTAACTACATCATCTCCACCCCTCAACCAGTATTCTACAAAAGCACAGACACAAGGGACAACAGACACACCAGTCTCTACATTTCAGATGAGCTGAAGGCAGTCGTCAATGACCTTGTACCACAGACGGTATTTTCACTGGTGACAGACAATGCTGCGAACATGAAGGCTGCTTGGTCTAAAGTGGAGGCGTCCTACCCTCACATCACACCCATTGGMTGTGCTGYTCATGCATTGAATCTGCTCCTCAAGGACATCACGGTACTGAAAACAATGGATACACTCTACAGGCGAGCSAAGGAAATGGTTAGGTATGTGAAGGGTCATCAAGTTATAGCAGCAACGTGAGAAGAATAAGAGCACCACATTGAAGCTACCCAGCAACACCTGTGGGGTGGTGGTGTCATGTTCGACAGTCTCCTGGAGGGGAAGAAGTCTCCAAGAAATGGCCATATCACAGTCTGCCGATATGGACAGCCCAATGAAGAGGATCCTATCCTCCTGGATGTATTTTGGGAGAGCGTGGTAAGCAGACTGAAACTTATAGCACTAGACGTTGCACAGATTGAGAGAGACAATGCATCCTGTCTGCTGTTCAGACTGCTTGCAGATGTGAGAGAAGAAATCCGTACTGCCCTGCCCACTTCACTGTTGCTCCAAGCAGAGGAAACTGCACTTCTGAAATGCATCAAAAAGCGTGTAGACTTCTGCCTGAAGCCCTTACACGCCGCAGCATACATTTTGGACCCCAAGTATGCTGGCAAGAGCATCCTGTCTGGTGCAGAGATCAACAAGGCCTATGGCGTCATCACTACCGTGTCTCGCCCCCTTGGCCTGTATGAGGGCAAGGTTCTTGGCAGCCTGGCGAAGTACACTTCCAAGCAAGGGCTTTGGGATGGAGATGCAATATGGCAGTYGTGCCAACATATCTCATCAGCCACCTGGTGGAAGGGACTTTGTGGAGCTGAGGCTCTTTACCCTGTTGCCTCCATCAGCCTCCAAATCCCACCAACATTAGCCGCCTCAGAGCACAACTGGTCCTTGTTTGGGAACACACATACCAAAGCACGCAACAGGCTGAACAATACAAGTGTTGAAAAATTGGTGGCCATCCAGGCAAATTTGAGGCTTTTTGAGCCTGACGACAAGCTGTCCTCAACAAGGTTGGAAAGTGACAATGAAGATGAGGCCTCAGTCTGATGTTCAAGAGGTGGACATTGAGGAGGTCCAGGGAGAAGACATGGAAGACAACCAAAGCTTTAGTTTCTAGACTATCATTTTACAGATGTATGTTGAAAACATTTTTGGGAGATGCGATAGATCATTGGGGATTGTTCAATATTCCCTTTATTTTGTTGTTCAGTGAAATCATCCCATGTGAAGAGTCAACTCATTTAATTAAAGTTCAATTCGTAAGTAAATTGTTTCTATTTCTATTGGAAGGATTTAATMATTTGCAATTATGTCTAAGGTTTATGTTTCTGTCTTCATATGGTAAATATATCCACTGCAACAAACATCTACAGTCGTGGCCAAAAGTTTTGAGAATAACACAAATATTAATTTCCACAAAGTTGGCTGCTTCAGTGTCTTTAGATAATTTGTCAGATGTTACTCTGCAATACTGAAGTATAATTACAAGCATTTCATACGTGTCAAAGGCTTTTCTTGACAATTACATGAAGTTGATGCAAAGAGTCAATATTTGCAGTGTTGACCCTTCTTTTTCAAGACCTCTTCAATCTGCCCTGGCATACTGTCAATTAACTTCTGGGCCACATCCTGACTGATGGCAGCCCATTCTTGCATAATCAATGCTTGGAGTTTGTCAGAATTTGTRGGTTTTTGTTTGTCCACCCGCCTCTTGAGGATTGCCCACAAGTTCTCAATGGGATTAAGGTCTGGGGAGTTTCCTGGCCATGGACCCAAAATATCGATGTTTTGTTCCCCGAGCCACTTAGTTATCACTTTTGCCTTATGGCAAGGTGCTCCATCATGCTGGAAAAGGCATTGTTCATCACCAAACTGTTCCTGGATGGTTGGGAGAAGTTGCTCTCGGAGGATGTGTTGGTACCATTCTTTATTCATGGGTGTGTTCTTAGGCAAAATTGTGAGTGAGCCCACTCCCTAGGCTGAGAAGCAACCCCACACATGAATGGTCTCAGGATGCTTTGCTGTTGGCATGACACAGGACTGATGGTAGCACTCACCTTGTCTTCTCCAGACAAGCTTTTTTCCAGATGCCCCAAACAATGGGAAAGGGGATTTATCAGAGAAAATGACTTTACCCCAGTCTTCAGCAGTCCAATCCCTGTTCCTTTTGCAGAATATCAGTTTGTCCCTGATGTTTTTCCTGGAGAGAAGTGCCTTCTTTGCTGCCCTTCTTGACACCAGGCCATCCTCCGAAAGTCTTCGCCTCACTGTGCGTGCAGATGCACTCACACCTGCCTGCTGCCATTCCTGAGCAAGCTCTGTACTGGTGGTGCCCCGATCCCGCAGCTGAATCAAATTTAGGAGACGGTCCTGGCACTTGCTGGACTTTCTTGGGTGCCCTGAAGCCTTCTTCACAACAATTGAACCGCTCTCCTTGAAGTTCTTGATGATCCGATAAATGGTTGATTTAGGTGCAATCTTACTGGCAGCAATATCCTTGCCTGTGAAGCCCTTTTTGTGCAAAGCAATGATGCTGTCTCTTATACACATCTAGATGTGTATAAGAGACAGGTCCTGGCACTTGCTGGACTTTCTTGGGTGCCCTGAAGCCTTCTTCACAACAATTGAACCGCTCTCCTTGAAGTTCTTGATGATCCGATAAATGGTTGCAGGTTGATTTAGGTGCAATCTTACTGGCAGCAATATCCTTGCCTGTGAAGCCCTTTTTGTGCAAAGCAATGATGACGGCACGTGTTTCCTTGCAGGTAATCATGGTTGGCAGAGGAAGAACAATGATTCCAAGCACCACCCTCCTTTTGAAGCTTCCAGTCTGTTATTCAAACTCAATCAGCATGACAGAGTGATCTCCAGCCTTGTCCTCGTCAACACTCACACCTGTGTTAACGAGAGAATCACTGACATGTCAGCTGGTCCTTTTGTGGCAGGGCTGAAATGCAGTGGAAATGTTTTTGGGGGATTTAGTTCATTTGCATGGCAAAGAGGGATTTTGCAATTAATAGCAATTCATTTGATCCCTCTTCATAACATTCTGGAGTATATGCAAATTGCCATCATACAAACTGAGGCAGCAGACTTTGAAAATTAATATTTGTGTCATTCTCAAAACTTTTGGCCACGACTGTACATTTAAATGGTATTCATATTAATTTGCATATTTCTGTTAATTCCTGTTAATTCCCACGATAAGTTTCCACCTCTGAATATTCCCCAAAATGTGCAACCCTAGTTGTGATACAGCCTGGATTCGAACCAGGGTGTCTGTAGTGACGCCTCTAGCACTGAGATGCAGTGCCTTAGACCGCTGCGACACTGGGGAGCTCAAATACAATCCTGTATGCATTCACTTCATTTGTTGACACAGTCAATAGGCTCATCTTTATGGACTCACACAGATGTAACCTATGAGTCTGTTCCATTTCATATCCTATTCACATGGATTAAGAGCCAGGATATTAATATTATTATTCATGACTCATCCTGAATAATGTTTGTTGAAACAGAGCAATAATGTCTCACATAAGGCCTTCCCTATGTGCGATGTAAAAAAAAAAAAAAAAAAAATGAAATCAAACTTGCCAGATTTTATGATTTTGCTTCAGTTCTGTCGTCACATTCTGCGATTGGCTTGCGAGGCTGTGTCAGCCTGCAGCTTTATTTTTGATCTGCGCATGTGCCAGCACCAGCAGCACAAGCCTCACTCTGTTTATGCGGGAATGAAGTGAGTTTGGTAAAAATGTAAGTATGCGTCATAGAAATAGTTTTCACATACAAACTTCATATGTCCTAAACTTCCCCAAAATAACGTGGTCGCTGTGAGAGAATGTTTATTTTGATTGGGGATTTTGTTTATTTATCAAAATCCCATCAAGTAGCCTTATATATTTTATTTATTTATTATTATATTATTTTGTTCCTATGTCATGTAATCAAGATATTAGAGAAATTGTTCTTCTTGCAAAGCATGTAAACGTTTAAGTCAAACGTATATTAAACTGACTATTCAAAAGTCATATTATTGTGTGGCTGATCGTAACACCAGTCACACAAAACGATAAAGACTAAATTTCTGCCACTGTGAGAACTTTGTCGGAGCCTACGACCCATACACATGAAAACCAGTAGATAGTGCTGACGTCATCCACATATTCCTATGGAAAACTCCTGATGGCGCATGAAGTGGAAAGTATTTGAAATGCACCATGGGGCTGAATGGCACCAAAACACCGCTAAGGATCATGTTGAAAGTGGCCGTAACTGGCAAAGAATCATGGTCGGTAGTCCATTTTTATCCGGCTCGAGTCAACCTTAATGTCTATGGCATGATGGCGCGAGCCTCCTCGTAGCCTGCCAGCACGTGATTGGTGACAGCATGGAGTTCTGTGTGACGACAAGTTTTGTCAGAACTTTAAAGTAATTCATATGGGATCGAACATAATCATAATATACACAATTTAGAGCCCAAAACGCCCAAAAAAACATTAGGTGGTTCTGGAGATTGTAATTTACAAAGGCTTTCTATTGTAGACCAGGGCTTTTGGAACCAACCAGCAGCGCTCGTGACTTCTGTCTCCAGACCGGGCACTGGGGGCCTGCTATCAAACCCTATGGCTATATCACAACCGGCCGTGATTGGTAGGCCCATAGGGCGGCACACAATTGGCCCAGCGTCATCCGGGTTTGGCCGGTGTAGGCCGTCATTGTAAATAAGAATTTGTTYTTAACTGGCTTGCCTAGTTAAAAAATATGGAGTAATGATTTACTTGACCTGTGTTTTGATAAGAGACTGGTGTGATTCTCTGAAGGTCCCAGCCCAGGCATCTGAGTCATCAGGACTTTATTGGAAATATTCTTCCTGAACAATAGACGTGTGCTGCTGAACTATCTAAAGAATTTGCCCATCCATTTAAGATGTTTCTCAAATAACAACCACTTTCTATTGTCTCCACCGTTAGAAGTTGATGAAGGCCCTATATGTCTATTTATTTAACCTTTATTTTCATTTGCTGTGAGCCTATGTCAAATGAAATGTCTTACAGCCAAGTATTCTGTCAGTGTTGGGAGACACTGGGTTTGGCGTCGYTACTTACCCTAATCTTTCTCCTGTCATTCTGGCTGCATAGATCTTTACTGAACCATGAGCAGGAATATTGGAGGTACTAAACGGGGTATGCGTAATGTAGTAATGTATTTTCATGTTCCTCTCTTGCAGGCATTTCAATCTGCGGATGAAGAGGGACACCAGCCTGTTCTCTCCAGACCTCAAGGTAGAGGTATCAGGAGTGGAGGCGCACTACGACCCCTCCCACATTTACACTGGAGAAATCTTTGGTAAGTCCAGCAATTATTTCTGGAACGGCAAAGTCCTTGTGCACACAGACACAATTACGATAGTTACCAGGGAAACGCTTCCCGCATCCAATTTGATTATTTGCTTTTGCGTTGATCTGTGGTGTGTGGGTGTGCGCCAGTGTGTTGTTGTGGGTTTGGTAGCGTTGGCGGGCTCAAGTTGTGCTTTTGAACGTTGTTAATGGATATCATTCTCCACTCCACTCTGTCTGTGTGTGTGTGTGTGTGTGTGTGTGCGTATACGTTTGGAGAATGTGTTAGTCACGTTCCAGCCTCACATCCTCAGGATCCTCCCCATGCCCGCAGCAGAGCTCACATGTAACACAAGGGAAAACAAGGCCAAGGTGTGTCTGTCCGGTCATGTGACGTGGTGTRTTTGTGTGAAGCTCTCAGATCCCAGCGGGCTCATCTCCACTCCCACCTCATCATTCTCAGATGCTGTCATCTCTCTTCTCCTCTGCTGAACAGACTGTAATTCAAATCAGACTCCACTAGAGCAGCACTTCTCATCTCTATCAAATGGAAATCTTGAGATCTGTTTCCTTTTAGAGAAGCAGCACTGTGTCGTTCCAAGGACGACGATGTTGTAGCCTATTTCTCAGATGTGATTTGTAATGCAATGGAAAGGTTTATCCAGACAAAAAATCCAGCAAGCTTTTTCTTGTCAATAATAAAGGTGGACATTCAAAGKTGGAATTTAGATTAAGTCAGAATAACTGTGCATTTACCGCACTGATATATTCATTTATTTGCACAATTTCAGAATCAGAAATCTAAACGTTGTACTTCTGTAGTTGTGCTCTGCTGTGAAGGCCATACTATTTGTGTCACCTTTAATATCTCTCAAAGTGTTTAAAAAAAATGATTATTAATTTATATATATWTWTTTTTTACCCCCTTTTCCCTCCAATTTTCATGATATCCAATTGGTCGTTACAGTCTTGTCCCATCGCTGCAACTTCCCTACGGACTCGGGAGAAGTGAAGGTCGAGAGCCATGCGTTCTCCCCGAAACACGACCCTGCCAAGCCGCACTGCTTATTTTTAGAACCTCCTTTTCTCCTGTTTTTCAGACATTTTAACATGTCTGCTAAGATCCTATTACAGTGATGTCATAAAAGCCCCACTCATTTGCTGTGCACTAGCTAAGTTTCCATCCAATTGGAATATTTCATGCAAATATTCAAAAATCTGGATGAAGAAAATGTGCACATTTTCCCACCAGTGGTGTGTTTCCACCAAACTTACTTGTTGCAGATAAAAATCTGTGAATTTTAAGTTTTCATGTACCRAATAAAAATCAAAAGTTCAATGTAGTGATGCACCAATATTAMATTTTTACCCTATACCGATATCCGATATTTTCCTTGCCAAAAAAACAGATACCTATAACCGATATTTAAAATTTTAGCGGCCTTTTAAGCATTCTAGTASAGTTAAATAGTTAACACACACACATGGATGCAGCGGTCTAAGGCACTGCATCTCAGTGCAAGAGACGTCACTACAGTCYCTSRTTCGAATCCAGGCTSTATCACATCCGGCTGTGATTGGGAGTCCCATAGTGCGGTGCATAATTGGCCCAGCATCGCCCGGGTTTGGCTGGGGTAGGCCGTCATTGTAAATAAGAATTTGTTTTTAACTGACTTGCCTAGTTAAATAAAGGTTACACACACTGACCAAAATKGTATTTTATTGGGGTTTACGTATGTCCCCATTACCAGTCAAACATAATCAAAACCTATTTCTTTCACTTACTTGCTGTGCTGTTATGATGTTCATTTGTTCAAGCGTTTCATTTTCAACCAGGATTTATATGGAACGCCGTTTGGGTCTTTGCGTGTCAAAAAAGATACACGTCAAAAGATAACACTACGTGACGTGTCAAATAACACTATTTGACGTGTCAAATAACACAACATAATCCGTTTCAATAGCTGTAGTTAGCTAGCTAACTAATAGCTGTAGTTAGCTAGCTAATCTAAAATAACCCTAATTTATAAGACCGTTCTTATTTGATTATTGGTGGTCAGACCCATCTGTGAAGCTAGCCACAATATTGGACTTTGCGGTTAGCCTTCAAAATAAAAGTATGGCATAATTCTATTTGCATTCATTTGCATCACTGTCAATGACATACTTTTATTTTGAAGGCAAACCGCAAATTCCACTTGTGCCTAATCCTTATTGTGTCTAGCTTCACAACACATAACCCGGTCTGGTCGAGCTTCACTAGGCAGATGAAGCTAGCTGGCTGCTTATAACGTTAGCTTTGGGCAACAGGGTTAAGTAGCTGGCTAGCTATTTGTTTTCATGAACTGAAGTTCAATTTCAATAGGCGAACAACAAGTGGCAACCTAGCTAATACTTACTCACAAGGATTCCTAAATCCTTGCTAAGAATAATTAAAATGGTCATTGTTTTCAGGCTGGTTGTAATTAGTGCTAGCTAGGTACCATGTTAACGCTAGCTACCCCAGAAGTTGCGGTCAAACAAATTATGCTTTATTACCAACCCTGTCCGTGGCCAGTGTTTGCTTGTTTGCAGACATTTTTATTTTTATTTTTACATATTTGACAGTGCTACTGTATCTTTTTTGACACGCAAAGACCCAAACGGCGTTCCATAGTATGTATGTTGTGAAGCTAATAGCAGTGACGCTATTACTGTCTAAGTCCGGTAGGGCAACATCTGAAAAATAGCGCACTTAGTAGTGTGTACCGGTGTTCGACCAGTCGGCGAAAGCCAACTTCACCCACGACGGAGAACGGTTGATTGTCAAGGGCAGTGAATTCCATWATCTTGGCTTTAATGGATTTTGGATTTGAGTCTCGCTGAAATGTTCTTACTCTTTCAAATGACTGCTCGACTTGTTCATTGCTCGATCCACACAGCAGACATTGTGGGCTAGGTTAGGGATGCTGTGTTGCACGAGTAACGCAACATTTTTACGTGGCGTCATGTACCTATGTTRTATAGGTATGCACGGCAGCTTTGACATCGGTTTTTAACATCGGTGTTAAACAAGACCTCCGCCTATACCGATGTTGGCATTGTTAGCTAATATCGTCCGATTCCGATATGTTCACCGACTATATCGCGCATYCCTAGTTYAATGTGTTTCCAGTGCATTTTCAACTCTAGCGATCGTTTTGTCACAAACTGGTGCGATWAAAGGTAAATGTGCCTACTCTGGTCTCGCAGATGGTCTACAATGCGGGTAGGCAAGTCCACATGATGAGATGATTAAGAATAAGAGCTAGAATTTTTATTGTCAAGCATCGATCATCATGTCACCAGAATAAGACCCTCGATATTTATTGGAAAGGAGCATCAAACTCATCACGGGTGCCCTTTCACCACGCTGTGAAGTTCATTAGCAGCGTAATAAACTGCATGTTTTCCCAAGTCGTAGTGGGAGGACCACACACCATATCATCGCGTGCCACCAAGCTTACTTCTATATGATGGTTATTATATCAATATTTGCGCATAATGGTGTTTCTACTGCCATTTCGTGCATAATTAATTTTAGACATAAAGATCCCACCTGTCGAACAAACGCATGRTCTGTAGGCATTTATAAACTTGTATCGAAACTTCCAGTTTCCATCACAGCTGTTGTGATTTTTTAAATATACACGGTATGCCTTTACTCGCATAAAAACTGTGGATGGAAACGTGGTTACTGATAACTTGAATTGCCAAACTCACTCTGGCTTACTTAGGGAATAATTAGAATAGTCAGAAGATKATGTTTATGTTTACCGAGGCCTTGATGTATGACAGAGAACCTTAGGCTTTGCAAAATCAAATCTAAAACCTTGCTCTCCCCCCCCATTCTTTTTGTATGTGGACAGTTTCTATACAAGAGATGAAACGCTGCAAGGAACACGTAATATTGTCCTCAAAGACCATGTTCCCCAAGCTTTATGAGCTTTTTGGCAGTTGCTAATCTTCAGAGAAATAGTGGTCGGGTAATCATCACGCTTCAGCAAGCAAGGCCGCTTGCCAAAGGCATAATTGCTTCAATAACAAAGTGTTACAAAAATGTAATACTCTAGAATACTGCAATTAGGGATAAAGATTGCACTCAGAGTTGAATTGCAGTAAGTGGCAACATCTTTCTCTTYTCAACCCTTTTCTGTCCTATACAGTGCCTTCCGAAAGTGTTCATATCCTTTGACTTTTTGTTTTTTGTTGTGTTCCAGCCTGAATCAAAAATGTATTAAATACASACAATGACTAAGTGAAAACATGTTTTTKGAAAATTTTGCAAATGTATTAAATGAAATACAAACATTTCACATCCCTGAGTCAATACATCTAATAATCACCTTTTGGCAGCGTTTACAGCTGGGAGTCTTAAAGAGCTTTTGGATTGTACAATATTTGCACGTTATTTGGTTTAGAATTCTTCRAACTCACCTATCACAGCCATTGAACTTGAACTGTTTTAATGTCACCATTGGCCTCATTGTGAAATGCCTGAGTGGTTTCCTTACTCTCCGGCAACTGAGTTAGGAAGGATGCCTGTATCTTTTGTAGTGGCTTGGTGTATTGCTACTAGCGATGCACCGATATTACATTTTTGGMCGATTTAATGATATCCTATATTTTCCCTTGGGGAAAAAATGAAACCGATATTAAACATTTTTGCGGACTTAACTTTTTAACTGTACTATAATGCTTAACACACACATGGACACAGCGGYCTAAGGCACTGCATCTCAGTGCAAGAGATATCGCTACAGTCCCTGGTTTGGATCCAGGCTGTATCACATCCGGCCGTGATTGGGAGTCCCATAGGGCAGCGCACAATTGGCCCAGCATCGTCCGGGTTTGGCTGAGGTAGGCCGTCATTGTAAATAAGAATTTGTTCTTTAACGGACTTGCCTAGTTAAATAATGGTTGCACACGCACACACACACACTCTGACCAAAAAGTTATTTTGTTGGCATTTACGAATATCCCCATTACCCGTAAAACATAATCAAAACCTATTTATTTCACTTACTTGCTGTGCTGTTTCGTTGTTCATTTGTTTAGTCATTTCATTCTCTTCCAGGATTTCATCATACATGTCAAGCAGTGAAGTTTCAGCTCTGTCTGCCCGTGGCCTCTTCCTCGGTGCGCACTGTCACTGTGTCAGTTTCCATCTTGTCCAGCTGTGTATGTAACATTTCACGTAAACCCTGTTTCTTGTCTGCATCGAAGTATCGGTTCTTGTACATTGCATCGAGCATGGTGGCGACATAGTAMAGAGAGAATGCCTGTTAAGCAGGCGTTTCAATGCCATGACAGAGGGTATCACGTCTGCTGCAGGCGCAGTTGATGAGCTTATTTCTCGAGTCWGTTGTTTGAATGGAGCTAGTTAGTGGGTTCATGTTTCAAACATGTTCTCAAATGCCATTGAAATGGCAGCAGCGGTATGACAACCAGCACATTCATGAGCATGAAATACGACTTTCCTCAGTACGAAATCCTCGACGACCCACTGTGCTGTCAGACTCAGCATGCTCATGGGACTGATATCCCTGGTCTGAATGTCAGTTATGAAGCTAATAGCAGTGACGCTATTACTGCCACTACTCCAGTAGGGCAACATCTGAAAAATAGATCACTTGGTAGTGTGTACTGGTGCTTGACCAGTCGACGAAAGCCAACATCACCCACGACAGAGAACGGTTGATTGTTAAGGGCAGTGAATTCCATTATCTTGGCTTTAATGGATTTCGGCTTTGAGTTGTCTCGCTGAAATGTTCTTACTCTTTCAATTGAGTGCTCGATCCACACAGCAGACATTGTGTGGGCTAGGTTAGGAATGCTGTGTTGCACGTGTAGCGCCAAATTTTACGTGCCGTTATTACGTCATGTACCAACGTTTATATAGGTATGCACGGTTGCTTTAACATCGGTTTTTAACATTGGCGTTAAACTAGACATCGGCCTATACTGATGTTGGCATTGTTAGCTAATATCGTCAAATTCCAATATGTTCACCGATATATTATCTTGGCTTTTATGGATTTCGCTTTGAGTTGTCTGGCTGAAATTGTCTTACTCTTTCAAATGACTGCTCGACTTGTTTTTTATTTTTAGGCCAGTAGAGAACAGGTTGTCATTTACAACTGCGACCTGGCCAAGATAAAGCAAAGCAGTGCGACACAAACAACAGAGTTACACATAAACAAACGTACAGTCAATAACACAATAGAAAAATCTATGTACAGTGTGTGCAAATGTAGTAAGGTTAGGGAGGTAAGGCAAAAAATAGGCCATAGTCAAGAAATAATTACAATTTAACACTGGAGTGATAGATGTGTTGATGATGATGTGCAAGTAGAGATACTGGGGTGCAAAAAATAATAACAGTATGGGGATGAGGTAGTTGGGTGTGCTATTTACAAATGGGCTGTGTATAGGTACAGTGATCGGTAAGCTGCTCTGACAGCTGATGCTTAAAGTTAGTGAGGGGAGATATAAGTCTCCAGCTTCAGTCATTTTTGCAGTTCGTGTCAGTCATTGGCAGCATAGAACTGGAAGGAAAGACGGCCAAAGCAGGTGTTGGCTTTGGGGATGACCAGTGAAATATACCTGCTGTATACCTGCGTGCTACGTGTGGGTGTTGCTATGGTGACCAGTGAGCTGAGATAAGGTGGGGCTTTACCTAGCAAAGACTTATAGATGACCTGGAGCCAGTGGGTTTGGCGACGAATATGAAGCGAGGGCCAGCCAACGAGAGCATACAGGTCGCGGTGGTGGGTAGTATATGAGGCTTTGGTGACAAAACAGATGGCACTGTGATAGACTACATCCAGTTTGCTGAGTAGAGTGTTGGAGGCTATTTTGTAAATGACATTGCTGAAGTCATGGATCGGTAGGATAGTCAGTTTTACGAGGGTATGTTTGGCAGCATGAGTGAAGGAGGCTTTGTTGTGAATTAGGAAGCCGATTTTAGATATAATTTTGGATTGGAGATGCTTAATGTGAGTCTGGAAGGAGAGTTTACAGTCTAACCAGACACCTAGGTATTTGTAGTTGTCCACATATTCTAAGTCAGAACTGTCCAGAGTAGTGATGCTAGGCGGGCGGGCAGATGCGGGCAGCAATCGGTTGAAGAGCATGCTTTTAGTTTTACTTGCATTTAAGAGCAGTTGGAGGACACGGAAGGAGTGTTGTATGACATTGAAGCTTGTTTTGGAGGTTTGTTAACAGTGTCCAAGGAAGGGCCAGATGTATACAGAATGGTGTCTTCTGCATAGAGGTGGATCAGAGAATCACCAGCAGCAAGAGCGACATCATTGATATATACAGAGAAAAGAGTCGGCCCGAGAATTGAACCCTGTAGCACCCCCATAGACTGCCAGAGGTCCGGACAACAGACCCTCCCATTTGACATACTGAACTCTATCGGAGAAGTAGTTGGTGAACAAGGCGAGGCAATCATTTGAGAAACCAAGGCTATTGAGTCTGCCGATAAGAATGTGGTGATTGACGGAGTCGAAAGCCTTGGCCAGGTCGACGGAAACGGCTGCACAGTACTGTCTTTTATCTATGGCGGTTATGATATCATTTAGGACCTTGAGCGTGGCTGAGGTGCACCCATGACCAGCTCGGAAACCAGATTGCATAGTGGAGAATGTACGTGGGATTCGAAATGGTCGGTGAACTTCTTATGGCTGCAATCCCGGTAACGGGATCGATATGACAACAGCCAGTGAAAGTGCAGGGCGCCAAATTCAAACAACAAAAATCTCATAATTAAAATTCCTCAAACATACATGTATCTTATACCATTTTAAAGGTAATCTTGTTGTTAATCCCACCAAAGTGTCCGATTTCAAATAGGCTTTACAGTGAAAGCACCACAAACGATTATGTTAGGTCACCACCAAGTCACAGAAAAATTCAGCCATTTTTCACGCCAAAGAGAGGAGTCACAAAAAGCACAAATAGAGATAAAATGTATCACTAACCTTTGATGATCTTCATCAGATGACACTCATAGGACTTCATGTTACACAACAGGTATGTTTTGTTTGATAAAGTTCATATTAATATAAAAAAAATCTGAGTTTACATTGGCGCGTTACGTTCACTAGTTCCAAAAACATCCAGTGATTTTGCATAGCCACATCAATTTTACAGAAATACTCATCATAAATGTTGATGAAAATACAATTGTTACACATGGAATTATAGATATACCTCTCCTTAATGCAACCGCTGTGTCAGATTTAAAAAAACTTTACGGAAAAAGCAAACCATGCAATAATCTGAGAACGGCGCTCAGGAAAAAAATATAATTATCCGCCATGTTGGAGTCAACAGAAATCAGAAATAACATTATAAATATTCCCTTACCTTTTGATGATCTTCATCAGAATGCACTCCCAGGAATCCTAGTTCCACAATAAATGTTAGATTTGTTCGATAATGTCCATTATTTATGTCCAAGTAGCTAGCCCTTGTTAGGGCGTTTAATACACAAATCCAAACGCTCGTGCAGGTCCAGCCGAACGTTGGACTAAAAAGTTATAAAAGTCGTAGAAACATTTCAAACTAAGTATAGAATCAATCTCTAGGATGTTTTTATCATAAATCTTCAATAACGTTCCAACTGGAGAATTCCATTGTCTGTAGAGAAGCCATGGAACGCAGGTCGCTATCATATGAAATGCGCGACCTGGCTTTCTGACAGACCTCTGACTCAAAGAGCTCTCATCCGGCCCCACATCACAGTAGCAGCCTCATTCAAGTTTCTAAAGGCGGTTGACATCTAGTGGAAGCCTTAGGAAGTGCAACATAACCAATATCCCACTGTGTATTCAATAGGGGCTGGGTTGAAAATTGACCAACCTCAGATTTCCCACTTCCTGTTTGGATTTCTTCTCAGGTTTTTGCCTGCCATATGAGTTATGTTATACTCACAGACATCATTCAAACAGTTTTAGAAACTTCAGAGTGTTTTCTATCCAATACTAATAATAATATGCATATATTAACAACTGGAACTGAGGAGCAGGCCGTTTACTCTGGGCACATCTGGGCACCTTTCATCCAAGCTACTCAATACTGCCCCTTAGTGTCCCAGAACTTTTTGGAATTAGTGCAACAGGATGCAAATTTCTGTTAGGAAAACTAAGGCTAGCTTTTTCAAACTGACTGTGTATATTGGTTCCTGACTTCACTGAAAAGTTGCATATCGCGGGGGATATTCGATGCTAATGCAGTATGCCACAGGATGTTTTTGTGCTGGTCAAGGGCAGTCCAGTCTGGAGTGAACCAAGGGCTATATCTGTTCTTAGTTCAATTTTTTTTGAATGGGGCATGCTTATTTAAGATTGTGAGGAAAGCAATTTTTTAAAGAACAACCAAGCATCCTCTACTAACGGGATGAGGTCAATATCTTTCCAGGATACCCGGGCCAGGTCGATTAGAAAGGCCTGCTCGCAGAAGTGTTTTAGGGAGTGTTTGACAGTGATGAGGGCTGGTCGTTTGACCGCGGACCCATTTTGGACGCAGGCAATGAGGCATTGATCGCTGAGATCCTGGTTGAAGACAGCAGAGGTGTATTTTGAGGGCAGGTTGGTCAGGATGGTATCTATGAGGGTGCCCATGTTTACAGATTTAGGGTTGTACCTGGTAGGTTCCTTGATAATTTGTGTGAGATTGAGGGCATCTAGCTTAGATTGTAGGACGGTCGGGGTGCTAAACATATCCCAGTTTAGGTCACCTAACAGTATGAACTCTGAAGATCAATGGGGGGAGATCAATTCACATATGGTGTCCAGGGCACAGCTGGTAGCTGACGGCAACAATAACAAGCGGCAACAGTGAGAGACTTATTTCTGGAAAGGTAGATTTTTAAAAGTAGATGCTCGAACTGTTTGGGCACAGACCTGGATTGTATGACAGAACTCTGCAGGCTATCTCTGCAGTAGATTGTAACTTTGCCCCATTTGGCAGTTGTATCTTGACGGAAAATGTTGTAGTTGGGTATGGAAACCTCAGAATTTTTGTTGGCCTTCCTAAACCATGATTCAGACACGGCTAGGACATCAGGGTTGGCGGAGTGTGCTAAAGCAGTGAATAAAACAAATTTAGGGAGGAGGCTTCTGATGTTAACATGCATGAAACCAAGGCTTTTACGGTTACAGAAGTCAACAAATGAGAGCGCCTGGGGAATGGGCATGATGGCCTGGGTTAACCTCTACATCGCCAGAGGAGTAGAATAAGGGTAYGGGTAAGGCTATAAGAACTGGTCGTCTAGTGCTTTGGGAACCGAGAATGAAAAGGGCAGATTTATGGGCGTGGTAGAATAGATTCAGGGCATAATGTACAGACAAGAGTATGGTAGGATGTGAGTACAGTGGGAGTAAACCTAGGCATTGAGTGACAATGAGAGCTTGCATCTCTGGAGACACCAGCTAAGCCAGGTGAGGTCTCCCCATGTGTGGGGTGTGTGATAAAAGAGCTATCTAAGGCATGTTGAGTTGGACTAGGGGCTCTACAGTGAAATCAAACAATAACTAACCGAAACAGCAGAAGACACTGCTTGTTCACTGCTCGAGCCACACAGCAGACATTGTGGGCTAGGTTAGGAATGCTGTGTTGCACGTGTAGCTTCAAAAAAAATTGTGGCGTCATTACGTCATGTACCTACGTTATATAAGTATGCACGTCAGCTTTGACATCGGTTTTGCACATCGGCATTAAACTAGACATCAGGCCGATGTCGATGTTGCCATTTTTAGCTAATATCGGCCGATTCTGATATCTTCACCGATATATCGTGCATCCCTAATTGATACACAATCCAAAGTGCAATTTAATAACTTTCACCATGCTGAAAGGGATATTCAATGTCTGCTTTTTTTTATTTTTTTACCCATCTACTAATAGGTGCCCTTTGTGAGGCATTGGAAAACCTCCCTGGTCTTTGTGGTTAAATCTGTTTGAAATTCACTGCTTGATTGAGGGACCTTGCAGGGAGTTGTATGTGTGTGGTACAGAGATAAAGTAGTCGTTCAAAAATCATGTTTAACACTGTTATTGCACACAGTTGGTTCATGCAACTTATTATGTGACTTGTTAAGCGTGTGTTTACTCTTGAACTTATTTAGGCTTGCCATAACAGAGGTTGAATACTTATTGACATCTCAGGTTTTCATTTTTAATTAATAAACAAACCTTTCTAAAAACTTAATTCCACTTTTACATTATGGGGTATTGTGTGTAGGCCAGTGACCCAAAAATATAAATTTAATCAAATTTAAATTCAGGCTGTAACTCAACCAAATGAGGAAAAGGTCCAGGGGTGTGAATGCTTTCTGAAGGCACTGTACATATCCGGCATTGTGTGTTGTGTTAAATGCAGTTGCTTATCAGTTGGCCTCTGCCTGATAATCGAAGAACCATGAACTGGAGGTAAATAGGTCATATCCCAAGTCCCATTCTCCCTTGAGTCCCTTTCTCCTCCACCTGTAGCTAATAGCTGTCTGTACTGGGATGGGAGTAGAACCCAGCTGCTAGTGAAGTACTGTAAGCTAGTAGAGAGCCAGAGACCAGACCTCTCTATTATGTGTGATCAGATAGGCCTATACATTCATTTTCTCATTTGCCCCTCATAAAGACCAGCAGACTCCACTCTCCTTACTTTACATTAGCCCACTTAGCACTTTGGGGACCAGGCATTTTCATGAACTAAATTAGGTGGTTACCTTGGTCCCAGTCTAGTGGAATTCCCATAATTGGAGTGAAGCTGCTTGTATCTGGACTGCAGTAGGGTTTCTGATTAGGTACCGGGGTAAAGAATATTCAATTTCCACTGTCTATACGGCCACATTAACCCAGCTCTCATTAGTGTTGCGTGTTCTTTTCTCTCCTTCTCTGATATAAAAGTCTTGTCAGTTGCCCTTGGGAAGCGCTGTATTCTCCTGACTTAAACTAGGAATTATTAGTTCTCCCTTTGCTGAGGCTGTGAGGGTATCCGTGTCTGAGTTCTGAGCACTCCTTGGCACAATAATCAGACTTGATCCATATGTGCGCAGAGGATGGGTCTAAACCCCTCTGCACTGGCCTTTCATGCCCAGATGAAGGGCTTCCTCTCTGGGCAAATGAGCAGTGCCCAAGCTGTGCCTTCTGGAGATCAGAAGGGAGAATCTGTCCCTGAAATTATATCAAAACCATAGGGGCCTCTTTAATGTTACCAAGTGCTGCCCAGTATAAAACAACAGATTAAATTGGTCCTCACTCTGATCTCCAAGCTGTCCGTGGGGAAAGTATTATTCATGTATTATTATGAAGAAAATGGGACAGCAGAAATGACACATGAAGTCATCTAAAGTGACAGTTATTACTGTCAATAAATGGTCTCAGCATAGCTCAACATTCCTTTCCCTAGTATCCTGCTAATTTTGTTTAGATGGAGGTAATCTAGTTTACAGTACAGTATTATTTTGAGCAAGCACCTCTGTTATTGACTGTGGTTTGCTATTACTCTAATCTAATATGTGCCTAATGTACAGCAGTAGCATTAATGGAAAGCACTTTGTTTTTCTCACTTTCAGTATCAAAACTGCTACAAATACCAGTTAGTGTCCCGTCCCAGTGTTTTCTGACGAACTGCATGGCTAGGGCCTGGAAAAACCAGTGAGGACTCTGGGCCCTTGGAACACAGACAGAGATTTAGGGAGAAAGAGCTGGATGCTCCATGGGACAGCTGTGTGTTCTGCTGCTCTCGTTATCTCCAGCAGGAGAGCAGAGCAGACGGCCCCCAGCGGGCCTACTGGGCCTCTTTCCTCTGGAAACACAAACCTAACTGGGGAGAGAGGCTGGCTGGCTGGTTGGCTGGCTGCTTGTGTTTCTCTGTCTACGCTAAACTGCAATGGTCCCTCAGGATAGCTATGAGACAAACGCTCCAACATTTTTCGCAACAATACAGAACTGAAGAGAGCAGCAGATTTAAATGAAGTTGGGCTTCCCTATCCTGAGGAAAACAAGTCTTATTCTCTCCCTGATTTAGTTATCTTCTCCCATTGAGTTGCCAGTCATCTATGTCCTTTTCAATTATAGCCCTCCAGAGTGTGCTGTTTTTATAACACAGGTTAATTGGGAGTGGGAGTTTTTCTTCCAACCTGCATAGCTACTGATGGAAAATGTTTTTTAAGGTGCTTGCTCTTGACAAACACTGAATTAAAACCATTCATTTTCGTCAGCCAGACTTTCTCTGTCTGGTTCAAAGGTGGATGATGTTTAATAGACTGCTATGCCCTGACAGCATTTTGTTTTGTTCCCATTTCTTTCTCACTGGTTCCTTGATTCTTCAAGCATTAGTTGTGCCTTTTGCGTAAGAAACTATTCTTTGATTTTCCCTGACACTAACCAGAGTCCAAGATCTTATTACTAAAGTCATTATTTGTCTGATTTGAAGGTCAGATGAGAGAAGCAGGGATGAGTCTTTATGATCCAGACAGACAGGGATATGCTGCGTCCCACCCTGACTCTGTCCAAGACGGTTTTCCCCCCAGGAACAGCTCACGGTCTACCATCTGCTCAATATCTAGAGCTGTGCGTGTGTGTGTTTGCATTATGTTTTGTTCGTTTGTGTCAGCTTAAATTGGTCCATACCTTTTTGTGTGTGTTCCTCTCACACGTTGAGCATTGACTTTCTTCCTACCCCCAACTGATTAGAGTTGAGTTGACCACCCTTCTTCAGCCACCTGACCTCTGTCTTTCTTCTCCAGGTGAGAAGGACACTCTGACCCACGGCTCGGTGGTGGACGGCAGGTTTGAAGGCTTCATCCAGACCCACCAGGGCATGTACTACGTGGAGCCTTCGGAGAGGTACCTCAGAGACAAAGACGTGCCCTACCACTCAGTCATCTACCACGAGGGGGACATCAGTGAGTATACTTGATTCACTGCTCTCCTCTGCCAGTCACCCTGCAGTCCTGCTGAAGTAATGGTGCCAACATCACAGCACTAAAATGGGTTATGGCTGTCGTTAATGTAATAGGTATATTTTATAGACTTAAAGGGCATGTTCTTTAATGCTTTTGCTATATTGATTCAGAAGATGTTGCCCATACAGTATGACTCTGGGTGTGTGTAAGTGTTGATTTGTTTTTTAGGGATCTAGCTTTAGAAATTAGGCGTTCATTATCCTATTCAGCAGTAGGAATACAATTTTGTTCCAAATAACACATATATTTTGTGCAGGCAAAGATGGTTATTATTGGAAGCACAGTGGATGGCTTATTAACACCACAGTATTCTGTCAGTGTTATTCACTTTGAAAAGCAATTTTTTTCCATCATGAGCATGAAATGGATTGAATTGGCTGTAGCAGCTCTAAATAGCTGTACCATGACTGTGCTCTTTTTAATTACAGTTGTGTTCAGCCACTGACAGCGGTGACTAATCCATGCTGGCTCGTCTGTACCAGCTTTTCTCTCTCCACCTCTGCTACACACACATCCCTCCCTATCAGAGAAAACAGTAGGCGTCACACTGTGACAGGACAAGGACTTTAGATAGACAGTGACACCGAAAGGCGATTCTCTGCTATAGGTGTTTCTTGTAAGCAGAGATATGGACGATGATGGATGAATGTGTTCCTAAATGAACTGAAGGATGGGGGGTGGGACAGGACAGGTTTCTCTAGGCTTAGAGGTAAGGTCTTAAAGGCTGTGGAGTGCATACTGAGCAGAGTGGAGGTCTACGGTTCAAATACAATGCAGAGCTGTCAGAGGAGAGGTCTATCCAAGGGGAGTTTACATTGGGCATTTAGCCATACATAAGGTCAAGCCAAGGTCATGTCAGATGAACTGTGAAATGGGCCAGAGGAAGGGGAGCTGAGGAAGGTTGCACTGGGACACTGCGGCAAGACACACACACACAGGGTTAGGCTGAGCATCCATCTTCCTTAGCATCCAGGCCACCAATTATAAGTCGATCTGAGGTGTGGGCTAAGCTCCAGAGACCACTGACCCCACTCATCCCAGTACAGGCCAGAGCAGCCCTCTCAGGCAGGGAGAAAGCAGAGTGGAGGCCCACCCTGTGTTACTTGGTCCTCTTTTCCTCAGATGGGTCTGATTCATAGCCAGCCTGCCTGTTGACACACAGGCACAACCAGCCCAGCATGAGCCTGCAATCAGAGAACCTTTCTCTCACGCTTCGTCTCCACAATGTAGGCCTGTTCTCTCTTTTTCCTTTCCCTTTTAATTTTCTATGTATGTATGAGGTGTCAAAGCTCTCACCCTCTATTCCTCCTCCCATCCCTCTTTCTTTCTGTCTGTTTATCTGAAGGTGTGAACAGAGCCTTTCTGTTCCTCTTCCCTTTCTGTCTCAGTGTCATCCAATAACAGGCTGTCATCTGAACCCCTCAATAGTACTGCAGGGCTTGGTGACTGCCACAGTACCGGATTTGAGGTAGTTATGCCCTACCTATTATTTGTGCTCTTCAGATTTTTCTTCTTCTTTCCTTAGCAGATCATATTGCCTGAGACATTACATGAAGGGCCCCATTTCATATTTTTTCCTTCACTACTCTATGAAGCGAATGCCCCAAACAGAGAAGTTCTGTCAAGTCATGCTGCCGTGTGAAGTCCGGTCATAGCACTGATGGCAGCTCTCCTATAAAGACACTCTTACCTCATTTGTGCCACTAGGCACCACTATGGGTTAACATGCTCCACACTGCCTCCTTGTGGTGCATCATATTTATATTTGCATAGCGTGTCATGTTATCAGCAGTACATTAACACATAGTTGAGTCATTTATTAATCTGACTTTGGCTACATTCCTATAACACAATGAAGTATCAAATCCATATTGATACAAGGGGACTGAGTAAAGACAATCTTCCATTAGACCTGTTTGAGATCTTCATTCCATTTACGTTTTTGTCATTTAGCAGATGCTCTTACCCAGAGCGACTTACAGAAGCAATTAGGGTTAAGTGCCTTGCTGAAGGGCACATTGTCAGATTTTTCACCTTGTTGGGTTGGGGATTTGAACCAGCGACCTTTCGGTAACTGGCCCAAAGCTCTAACCGCTAGGCTACCTGCCGCCACATCCCATTCAGTGTAACATTCAGGTTTCAGCAGTTGTTTTAGTCAAGCTGCTGTTCCTGGGAATGTGTCTTTATCAACCCATTAATGAGTCTCTCCTCACAGATATCCTGTCTGCATTTGGATGTTTTCAGACATCAAAGACACACTTCAAATGCACTTCAAACAGGTTCATTTTGCGGCAGAGGCTTTTTTCCTTGAAGAAACTGGCACCTAATTTTAGAATTCTCTTTCCTGTTGAAGCCGGGGTTGGTGAGCGAGAGGACAAATGGTGGAGGGATGGAATGAAGAATGAAAAGGCGTGACTGACTCTGACTCCCATTTCTGCCGGCTTTCACAACTTTGTCTTTCTTCGCTTCTTGTTCGCAAAGGCCTTTTGATTGGCATCTGAATGAGGGCATTCACTGCAGGGACAATGACAGCTTTCTGTCTGGAAATAGAGAACACATTGTCAGGGCAGAACGTTTTGTTGTTCGGTGGGTCCAGTACAGAGCCATTCTCCTCAACTGACAACGGGGGACAGGTTGACCCTGAGCCCACTCTCTCCCCCTCCAACCGGTTGACCTGACTGCCCACTAGTGGCGCTTTGTGGTGACTCATCATATGATATGCAAAGCAGAATGCAAATGAACTGCGGTCAGTCAATAGTGCTGTAAGTACGGCCAGGCTTTAAGGAACACCATCCTGACCCTGCAGCACTTATCTTGACTTTGATTAAAAAAGCGAAATATAAAATAACGTGCCAAAATAATTCCTTTACCACTTTTCTGCCATCGAAGAGTATGAATTAAAATGTCTGTTTGTCCAAATTTGTCTGAGGAGAGGAGGTTAGGAAGGTTGAGGGAATGTGAAACGCTGGCTGAGTGTAGTGTTTACTTGTATGTCGCAGAGCTGTGTGTATGTGTGTGCTTTTGTTCGGCCTGAGTTTGTGTTCTTTGGGACTGAGTGTGTTTTCCTCAAGTTTTGAGGTGTATTTGTCGGCACTGTGTTCTCATTATGGCAATGCGTGTTCTTTAGGACTGTGTTTGTGTTTCTGGGAGCTGAGTGTGTGTATGTTCCTTGAATTTCCTTGGGGAGAGTGTGTGTTCCTTTGCGCCGGTGTGTGATAAAAGGAGGTGACAGCGTTGCTGTCGCTGGCAGACAGTGTGACATGCCCGTTGGCTTGTGGCGGTGGCATTTCTGCTCCCGTCATGCAGGCTGGTGACCGACAGGTTAATTTGGGAGGCTTATAACAGCAGCTCTGCTGCACCATGTCCTCCCAGCACTGCCAGACTCAGCCTGAGGGCTTTGAGGACTAACCACTCACGAGGACTAAGTCTCACTCACAATACGTCTAAATGATGCCTGTAAGGACTTTGAAGAATAGGACTGTGTACTGAGTGTTATTTATGTCTTTGGAGTCCATTTAATATTATTTATTAAATAAAAAAATCTTATCTTCTTGTAATATTATTTGTATTTTTTTCCCTCCACTTTTTTCTCCCCAATTTCATGATATTCAATATGTCGTTATGATCTTATCTCATCGCTGCAACTCCCCAATGGGCTCGGGAAAGGTGAACGTCTAGTCATACGTCATCCGAACACGACCCACCATGCCGCACTGCTTCTTAACACCCGCTCGCTTAACCTGGAAGCCAGCCACACAAATGTGTCGGAGTAAACAACGTTCAACTGAAGTCAGCTTGCAGGCGCCCGGCCCACCACAAGGAGTTGCTAGAGCGCAATGAGCCAAACCCTCCCCTAACACAGACTACACTGGGCCAATTGTGTGCCTTCCTATGGGACTCCCGGTCACGGCTGGCTGTAACACAGCCAGCCGTGAACCCCAGGCTGTAGGGATGCCTCAATACTGCGATGCAGTGGCGTAGACTGCTACACCACTCGGGAAGCCATTTGGAGTCCATTTCTATGCCAGTATGTTGTGGTGGCTCTGGTTATGATGGATGTAAGAGTGCTGCTTGTTGTAGACTAAATGAGATGCATACATGTACTGTAATTACATTATCCTAGTTGTAAGATTGATTGCTTGTGTTTACTGGTGTGTGTTTTTGTTGTGATTAGGGGGGCTTTCGCTATTGACTAGAGCAGTGGCATCGACTGTGTGTTGTGTACATTAGGGAAAAGATGCAGTGGAGAGAGGAGACCTCTATTGAAGCGTGCAGTCAGCGTTATTGACTCCATCTCACTGCTTGTTACTATCTGGGGATAACTTGGGGAGAGAATAATATCTCTGCTAGGAACTGATCACAGAGCAGTCTGACCTGACCTTGTTTTATTATCAGCACATTGTACAGTAACGGCCTGATTGATGGCATATGCATTCAGTTATTCTGTGTATTCAGGGTTGTTGAATTGCGGTGTATAGGTTAAAACATTCAAAGTGCTGATTGTGGGATTGTGTTGGCCTGTGTTTTGAAGTCCTGTCTCAGGTATCTGAAGCGGAGCCCAGGGGAGGGAGAGATGGCTCTGTTATCCCAGAGTCCTCATTAGTGACAGACACACACACACACACCGCATCTTCCTCCTCACCCTGCTTGCTCTGTTATGCTGCCCGCTGAGACAGCAACAGAGCTGTCAGGCCTGGTTGACACTGCACCATTCCCCAGGCCCAGAGAGCCCCGTCTGAGGCCCCTGAGTTCACCTCTCTCTGCCCAAACCCAAAACAGCATATCCATATGTTATTCTGCCTACCTCCGTCTCCCGCATAATAAGGGTCAGAAGTTTTCCAAGGTCACGTAACCTAACCAGGACAAAAGTAGCATACCCAAAAGAGACTGCCTGCCTCCCTGTGTGTCCTCCATACCTGTTCCCAACCCTGCGTCTTCGTCCTGGAACAAATGGCTTTGTTCTGTAGGGACTGACATCAGACAGAGATGGCAGAAGTAGTTTGCTGTGAATAGATAAAGCCAACTAGGGAAGAAGTAGAAAGCCCTGTGTTATTTTGTTGACTAAACACACAGCCGTAATTGGAGTTCATTAGCATTCACGCCTGCTGTGAAGGTAAAGAGTGTAGATTACAAAAACCCATTATAAGAGTTTTCAGATTTCCACAGGCAATTATGGCTCTTTGCTAACTAAGAGTTCTGTGTCACTATGGTTTACTCATTTTCATTAGTGTTTCACTGTGCAGTTCTGTGTTCTGCATAGTGATCGCTGAGCTCATTCTACAGGGGAGCTCTGTACTATGGTGAGACTGCTTGTTTATTGGCTCATTTAGTAACAGGATGGTGATGACAGGGAGGGTGCTCTCCAACTTGMTTGCTGGCTGCTCTTCAATGGGTGACATCACACCAGAGTCAATAGATTTGAATTGGATGCGTTAATCAAAATGATGTTCCGTTTTATGAGGAAATTGGATCTGTGAACCTGCTTTAGGCAGATGCCCGTGAACAAACTGTGTTCTTGATGATCACCATGTTAGCTGGGTTGTAAAGTACCCAGCTCTGTGTTTGTTTTTACTGATTTGGTCCCATTGGGAATGCTCCAGCAGCCAGCCAGTCGACAGCACCACATGTTGTTCTGGGCAATGGCATTATTTGTCAGCAGAGGGCAAGGACACGGTCACTGCTTAGATGTAGGTTTAAATCTGAACTCTGTGGCAAAATCTGTGGTATCTCAGACCGTTCTTTGATATTGATCTGTGTTAGTAATTGTGAAGGTGTATTGCTGAATACTGGACTTTTCTGGATACTGTAGTTGCATGTAGTAGTGTTGCTCCTTATTGAGCTGGTGTTTTTCAGAGCCTCTGGGAGAGGAAGGTAGAGGAAAGTCGAGCAGTGAGTGAGTCAGTGACATGTAATTTGGGAGGAAGACTGCTTTGTTATTCTCCAGCCTGGAGAAGGAGACGCCAGCGGTGAACAGAGGCTCATTCTTTCAGTTAGCGTAGGCAGTCTGTGTGTTAGGCCTTGTTACACACACACACACACACACACACACACACACACACACACACACACACACACACACACACACACAGAGAGAGACACTGTGTTAGGCCTTGATAGACACACCGAGAGCGAGAGATATTAACTACAGCTTCTTTCTGTCCTAATGAACAGTGACATATAATGCTCTGAAAGATATCTCCACCCTCAGAAGAATGTTGCTGCTAGGAATAGTAAGGTTATTATACTGGTACGTTTTAGAGGGCCTTGTATGGAGTAGATGAGGTTACGCTGGTATGTTTTAGAGGGCCTTGTATGGAGTAAATGAGGTTACGCTGGTATGTTTTAGAGGGCCTTGTATAGAGTAGATGAGGTTACGCTGGTATGTTTTAGAGGGCCTTGTATAGAGTAGATGAGGTTACACTGGTATGTTTTAGAGGGCCTTGTATAGAGTAGATGAGGTTACACTGGTACGTTTTAGAGGGCCTTGTATAGAGTAGATGAGGTTACACTGGTACGTTTTAGAGGGCCTTGTATAGAGTAGATGAGGTTACACTGTTACGTTTTAGAGGGCCTTGTATAGAGTAGATGAGACCACACTATGGCTGCTATTGTGTACAACCTTTTTCATTCCCATTCTAAACAGGTTTAGCCTGAAGCTGAGAGAACCAATATTACTGGTAATACGGTTGAGTTCATATTGATGGTCTCCTCTTCTCCTCCCAGATTACCCTCATAAGTATGGCTCAGAGGGGGGCTGTGCTGACCACTCAGTGTTTGAAAGGATGAAGAAGTACCAGGCCTCGGCTATGGAGGAGCCTCTCAAGGTGAGCTGATAATACCCCACTGTGAAACCAACCCTATAGCTATACAGCACTCACCAATACTGTACAAACAACGTTCTGGACACAGTACTGGAGGACCAACAAACCACCTCACATCTTCTTGCTCCATGGTAAAATAACAGTTAGCATGATAAGGAAACATGGAAGTGATTAAGTCAAACTTGTTATTGGAGCTGTAACAGAGCCAGATTCTTCTTATTGTTCCTGGTTTCTTCCCTTTCAGCTCTGTGGAACATTGGATGACTGAGTAGAGTGATGTTACAGATCATCTGGCAGGGTGAGGAGTTAGTGTTCTCTTCTTCCAGGGATGATCAGACAGACCAGGGGTGTGTCAGGAAATATTTCCCCATGTTTCTGGAAGACCCTCCTTCAGAAGCCAGGGCCCTCTTTCTCCCACATTGAAACATGGGATTTTTCCCCGACCAAAATGGCAGAAATCCTTACACATCCTGTTAGTCACCTTCTCATGTCATTTCTTAGTCTTTTTTTTTTTCAACCTCCCGCTTCCACTCTCAATCTATCTCCACCTATCTCTCTTCTTCCAGCTCCCCTCGTTCCACCCTCACTCTCCCTCACATCCATCTCTCCCTCCTAGTTGACTAATGGTTAGTCGTTCCTCTGTTGTTGTCTCTTGCAGGATCCCCAGCAGTGTGGTGGAGGAAGAGGAGAGGTCCCATGGACATGGTCCGGTGATCCTGAGGAAGAAGAGAGCAGCTCAGATAGAGAAGAACACCTGCCAGCTCTTCATCCAGACTGACCACCTCTTCTTCAAGTACTACGGCACCAGAGAGGCTGTCATCGCACAGGTACTGAGGCTGTACACACACTAGGGCTGTCCCAGACTAAAAATAAATATTGGTTGATCGAGAGTCATCTGTTCTTTCAACTATTCTATTGGTCTACATTTTAAAAGTGTATTTTTCCATATATAGACACACCCGAAGTGTTTTGAATAAAATTAACTATATGCACTGAGCTTGTCTGATGCTTTAAGCTCACTGTTTGATTAAATAAATAAGAAACACAAATGACTCAAGAAGGGAGCCCGATGGCCGTGCTGTGTTAAAAGTAAATGACAGCGGGAGCCTGTGTGACTGGTGAGTGTTGTCTCGCTCTCCTCCCTGCTGCAGCAARAAGGCACCCCAGCACAGCAAGTGTTTATCGCAGCTGTCTGTGCTGAAGCTGCAACATAATTACAGCCATTTCCTGTCTTACTTGTTTCTGACTGAGGTTCTGTAACCGAAATACCTAATTTGTTTAGGAAAAACATCTCTTTACGTAAAACATGTATGCAGTGCATGCACTTGACCAACAGGGTCTGACCTATAACCTATCATAATCACATCAATATATTGGTTATAACAAACTCTGAACGCCATAACACGTGACAGCAAAATGGATGAGGAGGACATGTTTACTGGTTTACTGGATGTTTACTGGTTGCGTAGGAGGGAAAAGGAAAGTCAGATGTGTGGAAGACATTTGACTTAGCCGTGGAAACTATTGAAGATAAAGATAMAGGAGGATATAGGAGCAAGCTCTGAATGAGTATTGTGTGGCAAACAGGTGCTGTTGGAGTACAATATTATACTTTTTCCCTGCCCGTTTGGAAGTGTAAACAACACTATCTAAAATAGAACAGACTCTGGTATTACTTATAACAAAAAAAATTGCAAAGCCTTTATTACAGCATAGCAAAGATTGAAAAACAGCCGAATTTGTGTTGCAGTTGCGTGAGGCTTGGTGCTCACGCAATCAGTAGGCTATTAAACAAACACTCAAACTGTCAACAGAAGCAGGACCTGTCTTATTTCTGAAGATGTACATGGACGATTTATAAAGCCAGGCACGTTTAACAGTTAGGTTATTGGTTATAGACCTAATTAAGTTGATTCCCTGTTTCCTCACTCCGCTACTGCCTCCGTCGCATTGTTCTCAACACCATTATTATGCACATAGCAACATCTTTTTTTCTTCTTTTTTATTTCACCTTTATTTAACCAGGTAGGCCAGTTGAGAACAAGTTCTCATTTACAACTGCGACCTGGCCAAGATAAAGCAAAGCAGTGCGACACAAACAACAACAAAGAGTTACACATAAACAAACGTACAGTCAATAATACAATAGAAAAAGTCTATACAGTGTGTGCTTATAAGGGAGGTAAGGCAATAAATAGGCCATAGTGGCGAAATTATTACAATTTAGCAATTAAACACTGGAGTGATAGATGTGCAGAAGATGAGTGTGCAAGTACATACTGGGGTGCAAAGGAGAAAAATAAATAACAGTATGGGGATGAGGTAGTTGGATGGGCTATATACAGATGCAGTGATCTGTGAGCTGCTCTGACAGCTGGTGCTTAAAGCTAGTGAGGGAGATATGAGTCTCCAGCTTCAGTGATTTTTGCAGTTCGTTCCAGTCATTGGCAGCAGAGAACTGGAAGGAAAGGCGGCCGAAGGAGGAATTGGCTTTAGGGAAAGGCACCAATTCAATGGCTCACTGAAGATTAAGTTTCAGAACCGTGGACAGCGCCCGCTATCCATCACGGGAGAAAGYGCATTTATATAATATTATTTCATTTATCAGTGTTGCGCCATTATTCTTACATAGTATAGCCTTTTTACAATTTCAGTAGCATGTCTTAGAGTGGCTTCCGCAATGGATTAGTCCACTGAGACCGGTGCGAATCAGACCGGTGTCTTGTGCACCATTAATTATTTTTATCAATTTGCAACTGCTCGACTAATGAAATCTCGGTCGACTAACAGCCTATCGACCAAACAATCGACTAAATGGGGTCAGCCCTAATACACACACACTCTGAGTCATTCAGCGTGGGAAAACCAGGACCTGCCCTTCAATTCCGCCAGGAGAAATGGATTACAAACAGAATAGTGTTTGTCTGTAGGTCTGATCAGTTGTTGTTGTTGTTGGCTTCCTTCCTTCAGCCAGCCCGGCCAGCATCGCAGACTTGTTCCTCCTGACTGAGTTCTATAGCCTAACAAATCAGATGCAGAGAAAATGCTGAAAATGCTTCACAGGGGTCCAGTTAAAGGAGAGACTAGCTGATTAAAATGTCATTTCTGTGGACACTCACTCTCTCCATAGGTGAGATAAAGAAAAAAGGTTCAGTGTGATGAAGTAAATGTGTTCGTTAGGATTGTGGTTTAGCTCTGAGACTAGAGGCTTGTTTATAGGATGGGCTGGACAGTGTGGAGCAAATCTTCAACAGATTGATTTCAATAGGCTGAACGCAATGATTCTGTAGTTAGAGATATTATTMATGTGTTCATTGGTGGGGTAACAGACATGTCATGTCTTTAATGCCGTGCTATGATTTATCTGATGTTCTCTCTGCAGTGCAGAGAGAACATCAACACTTCTCATAATCTAATGGTGACTGTTCTATTCTCTAGATCTCCAGCCATGTAAAGGCCATTGACTCAATCTACCAGGGTACTGACTTCCTGGGCATCCGCAACATCAGCTTCATGGTCAAAAGGATCAGGGTGAGTTTGTGTTCAGGGTTGGGGGGTGTGTGGGTGGTGAGCACCACTATTTGTCTCACTCATCAGTATTCCACCACACTCCAAGACCTAATAAATCCTTAAAATCCTCAGGTGAACACCAGCTGCCATTTAAAGTAGGGAGCTCTGGGCCCCATTCCAAAATCAATTCAAAACAACTCTCACAAAAGGTTTCTCTGGGGCCAATGAGCTGGCAACTTTTTAAGTAGAATGATTTCTCTATCTGTCTAAAGCCTTTTCCCACTCTCTCTTCAAACACACATTAGCATAGTTACCTTTAGCAATGATTATAGGGATGTACAGTGGGGCAAAAAAGTATTTAGTCAGCCACCAATTGTGCAAGTTCTCCCACTTAAAAAGATGAGAGAGGCCTGTCATTTTCATCATAGGTACACTTCAACTATGACAGACAAAATGAGGGGAAAAAATCCAGAAAATCACATTGTAGGATTTTTTATGAATTTATTTGCAAATTATGGTGGAAAATAAGTATTTGGTCAATAACAGAAGTTTATCTCAATACTTTGTTATATTACCCTTTGTTGGCAATGACAGAGGTCAAACGTTTTCTGTAAGTCTTCACAAGGTTTTCACACACTGTTGCTGGTATTTTGGCCCATTCCTCCATGCAGATCTCCTCTAGAGCAGTGATGTTTTGGGGCTGTTGCTGGGCAACACGGACTTTCAACTCCCTCCAAAGATTTTCTATGGGGTTGAGATCTGGAGACTGGCTAGGCCACTCCAGGACCTTGAAATGCTTCTTACGAAGCCACTCCTTCGTTGCCCGGGCGGTGTGTTTGGGATCATTGTCATGCTGAAAGACCCAGCCACGTTTCATCTTCAATGCCCTTGCTGATGGAAGGAGGTTTTCACTCAAAATCTCACGATACATGGCCCCATTCATTCTTTCCTTTACACGGATCAGTCGTCCTGGTCCCTTTGCAGAAAACAGCCCAAAGCATGATGTTTCCACCCCCATGCTTCCAGTAGGTATGGTGTTCTTTGGATGCAACCAGCATTCTTTGTCCTCCAAACACGACGAGTTGAGTTTTTACCAAAGTTCTATTTTGGTTTCATCTGACCATATATATTCTCCCAATCTTCTTCTGGATCATCCAAAGCTCTCTTAGCAAAACTCAGACGGGCCTGGACGGTACTGGCTTAAGCAGGGGGACACGTCTGGCACCGCAGGATTTGAGTCCCTGGCGGCGTAGTGTGTTACTGATGGTAGGCTTTGTTACTTTGGTCCATCTCTCTATAGGTCATTCACTAGGTCCCCCGTGTGGTTCTGGATTTTTGCTCACCCGTTCTTGTGATCATTTTTGACCCCACGGGGTGAGATCTTGCGTGGAGCCCCAGATCGAGGGAGATTATCAGTGGTCTTGTATGTCTTCCCTTTCCTAATAATTGCTCCCACAGTTGATTTCTTCAAACCAAGCTGCTTACCTATTGCAGATTCAGTCTTCCCAGCCTGGTGCAGTCTACAATTTTGTTTCTGGTGTCCTTTGACAGCTCTTTGGTCTTGGCCATAGGTGGAGTTTGGAGTGTGACTGTTTGAGGTTGTGACAGGTGTCTTTATACTGATAAACAAGTTCAAAACAGGTGCCATTAATACAGGTAATAGTGGAGGACAGAGGAGCCTCTTAAAGAAAAGTTACAGGTCTGTGAGAGCCAGAAATCTTGCTTGTTTGTAGGTGACCAAATACTTATTTCCACCATAATTTGCAAATAAATCATCAAAATCCTACAATGATTTTCTGGGATTTTTTTTCTTCTCATTTTGTCTGTCATAATTGAAGTGTACCTATGATGAAAATTACAGGCCTCTCATCTTTTTAAGTGGGAGAACTTGCACAATTGGTGGCTGACTAAATACTTTTTTGCCCCACTGTAGACACAGTGGCCTTTGTTTTGAAGTCTCTTCTCCAATACCCCAGAGACCTGTTACTGTAGGCCCTCCTAAAAAAGCTCCCGTCTGTTCCCCTGTCTTGTGTGTGTGTCAAGGTTTCTGTTAGCCGGTAATAGCCTGCTTTTGGCCTAATTTTTWTTTTTTAATTGAAAGCCGATAAATACAATTGCCGCCGGTCAATCCCATTTGTGAAATAATGCTTTTTAGCATTTATGTTAATACCAGTAGATGTAAATACATTTATCGGTCTATAGGTTAATTTGCTTAATTTAGTGGAATTAAATTGGCACTTGTGTACAGTATGTTAGTTTTTTTATGGATACCTTATTTATCACAAGCCTACAGCATACAGACACAGAGCCTTTGAGTGGAGAATCTGTCAGCGCGAGAGCTGCTGCTACAGCATCTCTAACAGTAAATACATAGACAACACAAGTCAGGCTTCATCAGCGCGTCACACACCACTTTGCAATGAGCTGGAGGCCGTATGCACTTCGAAAACATATACTTAATGGTTTGAAACCTGAACGTTTTAATACATATGAGGCATGTCTTACCTTGCTTCAAAGTAGCCGAGCCAAAATCAGACCATATCCGTGGAGGCAATTATTTTATATCAACTTTCTTTAATTGTCCAGTATTCCAAGGCACAATCCTAGTCATATTAGCAACCCATGCTAGTTGTTGCATATTACATCTCCCCTCTTTCTAACGGATATTTTCATCCCGGTCACATGAAACTGGTGAGCTTTTTCCTGCTAATTGCATTATGAAAGAAACATTCACACGCAGCCTACTGCCTTGTGCGCATTGCTGCGTTTTATAATGTAAATAAATACGTTCCTCAACATTTTAAGCTAAACGTTCTGATCTGTTGCATCAGACTCATTGCTTTTTCTTTTTATTCTCTGTCCCAGAGTCTGTTTGGAACAGGCTATTTCTTTCTCCACAAGCCGGCCAACAGAATGGGTAACCTTTTCTACTATGAGGGATAGTAGGTTGACAAAAGCTAGGGATTCTGCTGTTCGTCACTGGTCTTGTTGGCTGAGGATCAGTACATGTTATTCTAACATCAGAATTCAGTAAGAAGGAACGCGCATTGTTGCATTCTTGACTTGCATGTTCTGTTAATATGAATTACCATGATCTAAATGTAATTTCTGTCATTCTGAGCACCATGGGTGGACGCCTTAATCAGGTTATGCACCCAATGCATATGGGTCCGGTAGATTTCTCAAATGTCCGGTAAATTCAAATGCTGCTGGTCAAATGTCCG
>NC_036855.1:60507983-60530020 GCF_002910315.2 Salvelinus sp. IW2-2015
GTTTTGCACATTGTCCAAATGGACAACCCTGGTTTGTTGTGTGTGTGTGTTGTGTGTGTGTGTGTGTGTGTGTGTGTGTGTGTGTTGTGTGGTGGTGTGTGTGTGTGTGTGTGTGTGTTGCGTGTGTGTGTGTGTGTGATACAATAAGCGTTATGTGTGTTACCTACTCATGACCTATTCAATTGAGCCAATTCCTCTCCAGTCTCTTCAGATAAACACTGACCAGGTGATGAGCGCGGACCATCACCAAATCCGTTCCCGCTTCGCATAACATCGGGGTGGGAGTAAGTTCACTGGGAGCTCAACTCAGAACAGAACCATGATTGACTATTGCTGCCTACGTCTTAGTGACAGGGACTTGACGATGGTGGTTGCTGGGCCTGGCCGTGGGTCGCGCTCCTGCAGGTGAGCGCGTGATTCTCCTCCTTGGTACAGTAGTATCTACCATTTCTATTACTATTTATCTAGCATACACTCTTTCAAACATGATTATTTGGTAAAGTTATCAGGGGTAGTAACTAGCATCATTTATTTGACTTTCTTTCACACACACACCTCATTGGCTAGGTTAGCAAGCTAGCTAACGCTAACTAGCCACATCTAGCACAAGCTCACTACTAAACTGACCTGGCAATCCTAGCATTTTTTGTGTTTATGTCCCTGTAGCTGTCAGCAATTGTGTTAAAAAGACACGGTTTTGAGGATACTGCGAAAATGATTCTCTCCATGTGTCCAACCGCATGCGACTGCATCAGTATAGTTGCCTAGCTGCGCAAAATGTTATGCAGCAGTGATGCATAACGCAGTCGGTGTGTTCGAAGCGTTACCTTGCTTCAAAGTAACCTAGCCAAAAGAAGACCATATCCGTGGACGCAATTATTTTATATAAACTTTAATTGTCCAGTAGCCCAAGGCCCACCCTAGTCATATTAGCAGCCCATGCGTTGCATATTACATCTCCCCTCTTTCTAAATTTCTAACGGATATTTTCATCTGTCACATGAAACCGGTGAGCTTTTTCCTGCTAATTGCATTATGGAAGGAACATTCACACGCAGCCTACTGCCTTGTGCTCATTGCTGCGTTTATAATGTAAAGAAATAAGTGTCTCAACATTTTAAGCTCAACGTTCTGATCTGTTGCATCAGACTCATTGCTTTTTCTTTTTAATTCTCTGTCCCAGAGTCTGTTTGGAAATGTCTATTTCTTTCTCGACAAGCTGACCAATAGAATAGGTAACCTTTTCTACTATGGGGGGAATAGTAGATTGACAAAGGCTAGTGATTCTGCTGTTCGTTACTGGTCTTGTTGGCTGAGGAAAAGTACATGTTATTCTGACATCAAAATGTGCTTCAGAATTCGGTAAGAAGGAACGCACATTGTTGCATTCTTAACTTGCATGTTCTGTTAATATAATCTAAATGTAATGTATGTCATTCTGAGCACTGTGGGTGGACGCCCTTATCAGGTTACGCACCCAATGCATATGGGTCCGGTAACTTCCTCAAATGTCCGGTAAATTAAAATGCTGCCGGTCAAATGTTCGGTGCCACATTTTCCAAATGGAAACCCTGGTGGGTGGCTGTGATTACCTACTCATGACCTATTCAATGAGCCCATTCCTTTCGATCTCTTCAGATTAATACGACCAGTGATGAGCGGGACATCACCAATCCGTTCCGCTTCGCTAACATCGGGGTGGAGAAGTTCCTGGAGCTCAACTCAGAACAGAACCATGATGACTATTGCCTGGCCTACGTCTTCAGTGACAGGGACTTTGACGATGGGGTGCTGGGCCTGGCCTGGGTCGGCGCTCCTGCAGGTGCGCGCGTGCACACACACCAATTGAACTTGTGTACTGCACTCATTTGCATAAAGACTCTCAGGGTAGGAATTCAGTTGAGAATTAAAACAAGAAAACTGAGAATAGTGGACATTTATGCCTACTTAAAGAGTAGGAAGGTATAGCATCCAAGAAGTCATCCAAGTGACCAGTGGTCTGTGAGAGACTCCCTGGCTCCAGTATCTCTAATGGGATCGCTCCATTGTAAAGAGGAGAGGAAGCAAAAGCTGTGCTGCAGGTTCCCTGCTCTGCCCTCTGAGTACCTGCAATCTGCTGATGTTTATCAGAACACTCAATGAACCTCAGTATGTCCATTAACCCCAGCACACGCCCTCTGATAAGCTGCTCCATTTGTCAGTGCAATATCCCTACTTTCTCTCTTTCCCCCCCCCACCTCTTTCTCGTTCCACCAGCATGTCTGTAATTTAATTTTCAAGGCCGAGGAGGGCTGGATTTGCTAAGGCATCGTCTCCACGCTGTTTCCACTTGAAATGCATTTTTAAGTTGTTGAATTGTTGCCTACTCAGCATGTTTTGTGATTTCCGCTTTCTCCCTCCCTGGGTGTTTGTCAAAACTGCAGCGTTTTCCAAACAAGGTTCACTCAAGGACAAAGGAGCTGCATACAGAGTCCTTCTCCTGAAGGAAGTTCTTAGACGTTTGTAGAATGTGAAACAGTCCATGGAGATGATCACACACCTCTTTCTATAGCCTGCAGCTGGGTCTCCCTCTGGTCTCCACCAACCCCATAGTGTCAGTCAGTCAGTAGTGTGGACTGTGAGAAGGGAGAACTCAATGAGACAGCCACAGCACACAGACAGAAATGGCCCTGTCTCTCTCACACACACACACACACAAGTAGGCCAAACAAGTACCTGCTCAACACCTCTGAATGAATTATTCACACTAGAATAATTAGAAGTTGAGTGTGACTGGAGCGCTGCGCTGTCCAGTGACCGGTGTGACCCAGAGCTCTCCAGTGACCGGTGTGACCCAGAGCTCTCCAGTGACCGGTGTGACCCAGAGCTCTCCAGTGACCGACTGTGCCTGGTTCATTATATCCTCACAGTAATAATCAAGAGGTAGAGAGAGTGGACAGTACTGTAGTTGAACCCCACGTTCACATGTTACTGCTATAAGTTTCTTTCAATGAGCAGCAGCCCCAGAGGTCAGAGTTCAGGCTGTGTTTTCCTTAGTGAAGTTTAAATGAAGGGTCAGTGTCAGTTGGCCCAGGTATCGTCCACATATCTTGATKAACTTCTAACTSACAGAACCCAAGATGAAAAACAACAACAAACACTAGGAATCAATACAGGCAAATAAGCAATGTTCTAAGCAGGCTGAATCAATCTGGGTCTGTAGAGCTGTAGAGGGAAGCTGTGGGCTTGTAGAGAAGAGATCTGCCTTGAACGCTCCAGTGGCGTGGACTGACAACAAACGGCTACKAGAGACACCAGTCAGGGCTGGGTAATGGTTTTCTTAATGGATTTGATCCATTACCACACTCATAAGTGGCTTCAATGGAGGCATTCCTCATACACGCACCACACACACACACACACACACACACAAATATGTGCCTATACTGTAAAGTGCTTTGGTTTCATGTCTCTGTGTGTCTAAAAGGCGCGGCCTCCTTATGACTAAGCACACAGGCTATTCTCAGATAAAGATGTCGCCACTGCCTGGCGTTCCAGCAGAGCCCCAGTCCTCCTAGCCTGGCTGGTTAGAAAATAGAAATCCTCTAGTCCACAGTTGTAGGAGAGATTGGACCTTACTGCAACTGGGATTTCCACTTCTCACTCACTCACTCACTCACTCACTCTCTCACTCACTCACTCACTCACTCACTCACTCACTCACTCACTCACTCACTCACTCACTCACTCACTCACTGTGATCTCAGACAGGGCAGTGTTGAGTGTATAGTGCATGGGGAGCCTCGAGGCAGACCGGTAATGTTCCAGCTGAATCTGATAGTATGGTAGGGTGGGACAGAAARMSYKKWSTSASWMMRSKYTGTCTGCCACTGCTCACTCCCACTATCTGAGCTGACTTTGAACTATTTCAACTATTCAATCAAAACCAGGTTTCCCAAATTGATTGAGAAAAATCTAGGTGTGTCAGTATGCGCCACACTTGCACTTTACAACTAGCTGGCCATGTCTGTCGACGTGTGTGTTCCAGACAGTGCGTTTCTCTCTTTGAGAATGGGTAAGTGAGCAAGTTTTTAAATTGGCATTCTCAGCGACTGTGAAGCAGCGCCCTTCAGGTCCCCTGCTGTGCCCGAKCTGCCACTCTYCCCCTGCGGGCATATTCAGCACCACCTGGCTGCTCTGCCTCCTCTTCCTGCTGCTGTCTGTGTCTCTGTGTCTCACCTACACGGGTGACCACTGGGCCCAAATGCTCTCTGCTCCCCTACAATAAGCAAAGATCTCTGCTTATTCACTCCAGGCAGTGTATCAGGTTTAATTTACTCCAATAAGAGTGTTACATCATTTCACTGTCACTTGTGTCAGAGTTGGAAACAGTACATCCTCAATGCCATGGAAATCCTCACCATAGTCCTGTTAGTTTGTTGGGTGGGATACAGTGTGAAAGACAGAATCCTCCATGGTGTGTACTGTATGTAATCTTGATGAGTGGTTTTACTGTGTTCTTAGGGAGCTCCGGAGGTATCTGTGAGAAGAGTAAGTTGTACTCTGATGGGAAGAAGAAGTCTCTGAACACCGGCATCATCACGGTGCAGAACTACGCCTCCCAYGTCCCCCCCAAGGTCTCCCACATCACCTTCGCACACGAGGTTGGACACAACTTTGGCTCTCCGGTGAGTATTCTGTCCTGGGCCTTGTCTGGTTCTAGTCTGGTCTTTTATCTCAGTGMACAGCTCTAACCAGATCATACTGCACATGCTAATCAGTTGTATAKACTTGARTACCACTTTGTTGAGRYACTCACCATRGGATCTCTCTTGGTTTAAAGTCCCAGTAGTGGAGGAGTCTATGTTAATGCCCTYCTGAGGGAGGAGRGGGATGYTCATTGGCTCCCTATGAACCTCTTCCCTATGGTTTGACAGCATGACTCTGGGACAGAGTGCACCCCAGGAGAGTCCAAGGCCCAGGAGAAGAAGGAGCAGGGGAACTACATCATGTACGCCCGGGCCACRTCAGGGGACAAGCTCAACAACAACAAGTTCTCCATCTGCAGCGTGAGGAACATCAGTCAGGTCCTGGAGAAGAAGAGGGGCAACTGCTTTGTGGGTAAGTGCCGTCTTTCTGAGGTTGTGTGTGTGTGTCCGCACATGCACCTGCAGGCGTCCATCTTTGCATAAGCAAAGGAAGTGTGGGTGCGCTTGTCATTGGAATGGACATCCAAGGTTATGTGTCCTCTACTGCATCTCATCACTCCTTCCTGTGTGTGTTTGTGCAGAGTCTGGCCAGCCCATCTGTGGTAATGGTCTGGTGGAGGCAGGGGAGCAGTGTGACTGTGGTTACAGTGACCAGTGTAAAGACGAGTGCTGCTACAACGCCAACGAGGCCGACGGCAACAAGTGCAAACTTAAGCCCGGCAAAATCTGTAGGTAAGTGGCCAATAATGTACTACAAAATGTTGTTGATTTTACGGTTAGTACTGTTGAAGTATTTATTGAATATAGTATTCAACTTGTTTCCGTTTCTGACTTAGTAAAAAGGAAGTTGAAGCTGACTTGGTGTGTGTTCTGTGTTGTCAGTCCCAGCCAGGGTCCGTGCTGTACACCTACGTGCAACTTCAAGGGCTCCAATGATAAGTGTAGGGAGGAGTCAGAGTGTGCTGAACAGGGCATGTGTAACGGAGGCACTGCCCAGTGCCCCACCTCTGAACCCAAGGCCAACTTCACCGCCTGCCATGGAGAGACACAAGTCTGCCTCAACGGGGTATGGTCTAGCTCTCTGACCAAACGTGTGTTGAAGTGCTTTAAATCATGACAATGGMGCATAGCTGACACTCACCCTGTTTTTCCCTTTCCCTCTCCACGTCTCTGTCGACCAGGGCTGCTCTGGCTCCATCTGTGAGAAGTATRGTCTGGAGGTGTGTACCTGTGCCAGTATTGAGGGAACAGACGAGACTGAGCTGTGCCACGTCTGCTGTCAGGAGAGAAGTAAGTGTCTGTTATTTACCTGTTACCACTATCATCGGCCCATTATTGACCATCCGTCCCAATATGACATGCATCTTAAACCACCAWGACCCTGCAAAGACTGGGACTGTCCTGTTAGCAGTGACCTCACAGTGGTGTTCCCCGTCTCATCCCCCACCCTGCAGTGAAACCCGACACCTGCAGCAGCACGGGCTCCGAGAAGTGGGCCAGCTTCTTCAGCAAGAAAATCACCACGCTGCAGCCAGGCTCCCCCTGCAACGACTTCAAGGGTTACTGCGATGTATTCATGAGGTGCCGGCTGGTGGACGCAGAYGGCCCCCTGGCCAGGCTAAAGAAAGCTATCTTCAACGCAGAGCTCTACGAGAACATTGCAGAGTGGATAGTGGTTAGTGTCCCAGGCCCAGCCAATGTCCTAGTTGTACTGTAGTTACCTGTGTTGTTCATAATATTAGTTCACCCTACTGCTGAAACTGTCACTCCCGTTGGCATTAAAACAATTTCAGGAGCTAAATACATCTCAATTTATAAAATGTTCTTACCAGTTTCAATATGAAAGTTGTCAGACACTGAAAAAATATGACTTTGCATAATCTGTGTTCCAGGCTCACTGGTGGGCAGTGTTGCTGATGGGCATTGCTCTCATCATGCTGATGGCTGGTTTCATCAAGATCTGCAGTGTCCACACACCCAGCAGCAACCCCAAACTGCCCCCACCCAAGCCACTGCCAGGTACGTTACTCCTCAACACTGGGGGGGGGGGACATATCTCCCCAGCTAGACTGAAGATGTGGGGGAAACAAAATATTCATAGTGTAGCATAGTATAGTGTAGCATAGTATAGTATAGCGTAGCAGATGTGTTTGGAAGTGTAACTCTGGTTCATTTTATGCAAGCAGGTGTGAGTGTTATGATGTTGAGAGCAGTGTGTTCGTGTCTCCCATGCAGGCACGTTGAAGAGGAGGAGACGGCAGCAATCGAATGGCCAGCAGCCCCAGCAGCAGCGCAACCAACGCCAGCCCAGAGAGAACTATCAGTTGGGTCAGATGAGACGTTAAGACACTGGGCCCCTCTTTGCCTTGGTTCTTCCTAGTGCCTACAGTGGGAACACTTCACTCCAAAGAGTTACCTGTACCATTCATTGCAACCACCCATCTGCAAAACTAACTGGCAACAGAACTGATTTCAATAGACAAGACGTACAGTTCCAGGACCTAACGGACTCACTCAACACCACTGCTCTGGGAGCCAGCCGAGCTGTCCTTCACACAGCTGTAAGCAGAAAATATTTTAGGAAAGCTCTTGGCAATGACGGGAAGAGAAAATGACTGATTTCTGTTGTTTTTTTTGTTTGTTTTTTACTGGAGTGCAGGGGAGAGCAGCAGCATTGTGGTAATGCAGCCTCTCCTCTCCTCCTTTTTAGCGTCTTTCTTTCATCTGTTTTTCCTTTCTGAAGTGCTGCCCTCCTGAGCAGGAAAACAGGACTGCAGGTCACATGGGTTTTTGCTGCTATGCAATGCCAGGATGTGAGACATTGCAGCAGAAGAGACTAATTTGCCAATGTAATTATTATTTTGTAATCAAAACATGATAAGAAAAAATGCGCAGGCTTTTATTTCCAAAGCATACATGTTCTTTCTGCGTGCAATTGTACAGGTATTGAGATTATAGATTTTTTTCTTTGTATCATATGAAATCGATTGTTTTCCTGCTGTCTGATAAAGATTATTTACTGTTTTAATTCACTCTCTCAGGATTAATAAAACAAAAAACAGCCCTATCTGTCACATTTAGAAGCTGCTGTGGGGTGGATCAGAACAGACCTCGGTTATCAGAACATGGAGGGAATGTAAACATAAAGCTGAATGTGATTAAAGCAGGGTATAGAGAGGCAACAGAGTTGTAGAGACTGTTGTGATATTTGGATGTGATATCGGATGATATCATTGGGCTGGTGGAAGGTGTCATTTTCAGACAGGTTTGCTTCTAGAGGTGCAGTTTGGGGATGCAACTGTAGCTTTTAAATTTTTTACTTAATTATGACATGTTGTTCGCTTCAGCTATTTTTTTCTGACTCRATGCATTGATGTGAATCACTGAACCACTAAATACAGCAGATGTACCTTGTCTATTGATCATTCCATGTGAGGGATGGATGGAGAAAGGAGAGAATMTTCAATGCTTTAGCATACAAGGCTGTCCAAGGGCTGGCTGGTGCTACACCTCATGACTATGCCACTGAATGTGGTCACATCATATTCTTCAAGTCACAGGGCCTTGGCCAGAGCCTGCGAACACAGGCCAGGGTCCATAGGGGGCAATATTACAGAGGGCATCACAGACAGTCMCTGTACTGGTCTGGACATGCTCTCACCTAGCTCGGCTGCCCTCACCAATGTTGTTACCTTAATAAAACGCACAGTCTTTAAGAGCTGACCTGGGAACAACTGAATGCCCTGTTACATACCAGTTTGAAGGCAGCTTGAGGAATCTTCTACACTTATGGCATGCATTAGGAATGTGATGAATGGTTTGCCAGATGAAGATCCTGGATGGCTTTAATGTGATTGTTTTTTTATTTTATTTTAGCAATTCAGATATTTGTATATGGGGGAATTGAATCGATAAAGTCCTACAATGGCTTAATGTCTGAGTGTCCAGCTATGCCAAGCTGTTACATATGAACTGAGATTGATAAGGCTACCAATTACCTCTAACTTTTCTCCCTTTGGCTATCATTTCCATGTCGTGTCTCTCCTATGATGCATATCTGTGTTGCATGTCCTGTCTCTCTCCCTAACCCCACATCTCTATTGGAAGTACATAGCTTTGCTCTGGGGATGATCTCCACCAAAAGAGACCTATATGTCATAGTCTGTGGTTTGTGTAAAGACATAAACAATGTGTCTAAMTGGAGTTGAGTCTGTTTCTCCTGAGCCCATTGCAACTCCACAGTCTGTCTGGAGGTCAGTGGGGTTTGTAATGTATTGCTGGCTCAGAGCCATGGAGACCAGGACAAAGGCAGGATATCCAAAGAGACTCTGTTTTTCAGCTTGGAGTGCTGAAGTCTCAAGAGGSTTGAGGAAACAGATTGCAAAAATGACACTGCTTGACTTCAGGTGTCTTTTAGAAGGTCAACTTGACTGACTGTAGGGAGAGGAGAGAATGTGGGATAAATGTACCGTCCTGTTTGTTGTCCTGTCTTTGTGTGCAGGTGTTGAAAGTCTTTTGAAGCCTGTTACCAAGGTCTCTCAAATGAGTTTATCAGAATGAACATAGACTAGTACTCAAGGTCAGGAGGTAACTCTAAGTCCTTTTATTTTTGATGACTTTGTTTATCCCATTTAAATGATGTGACTATATTGATATTTTATGACTGATTCTGGCCCATTATGCCTTATCAGGTAGGTAGACCCTAGGCAGTGTGTCCTGGAGCTTAAAGACAAGCAGGCCTCTTCACATATTTATGCCTTCATTGTTTCCTCCCAAAATTTGTCAATATTGAATGAGGAAAAATGGCTCTTGTCTATGTAGCCACATACAATGTCTACAAGAGAGCCTCTGAAATGGAAACAAAACTGATCCTCCCTTGATTCTAACATGTCTTTCTCTGTTCTTTCTGTTTGGTGCTGGTGGGTATGGGTTTGTGCTGGATAATAAAATATTGTTTCTCATTACCTTTGACATTTAGTAAGGCTCATCGGAGTGTGGTCATCTACATTCATTCTTCTCATTGTGTTTTTATTCCTGTGGTAAGGTAATAGGTGGGTGTATACGGGGCAGTGCCTGGGATTTACATTTCTGTCTTTAATTTGTCTTGCTAAAAGTTTTGAGAAGAGCGTGCTCTGAAATGTAAACCGAGAGAATCCAGAATGGGAAAAGTCTAATACTGCTGTCTGATTTTAGAGTGTGCTGTGTTTTATACAGTATCTTCAATTTTCTTTACGATTTTTCTTTCTTGTTTCTGTTTCCCGTTCTACTCAAATTTAAACATTTTACTAAAATTGCTGAAAGTATTGTGCAAATGTTTTTTTTTTTTTTTAACTACTTGAAATGCTTTAATAAAAATAGACTTGATCAAAAAATGTTCAGAGAATGGAAAAGAATGTCTGAGAAGTCATTCCATGGTTGGTTTGTTCATTGTCACTTTCAGTGGATGAGCAAAACAGAAGGCCCACTTCAAGATATCACACAGCTTGACTGGGCTATCTTCCAAGGAAATCAAGCTCATAAACTCAGAATAAAAAGAAAAGTTTTACATCTCGCTAAATCTGAGGGTGGTTTTACCTCCCAGACTTGGAATTGTATCAACTCGCCACCCAAGGCTTTTACTTGAGACATTGTTGAATGCACTAAAAAGGAACCGTGGGTAATTATTGAAGATGTGCATGCTCACCCCCAGAATCTTTTCACATGTCTATTTTTCAAAGGATAAAGCTAAGAACATGAACAACTTCATAGTTAAGAACACTATAACGATATGGAAGAAAATGAAACGGATTCTACAAGAAACAATCTCACTAGCAAAAAAACAACCCTTGAATAGCTTTTCAGTATGTACTGATAATAACATGGAAAACTAAAAGGTATAGAAATCGTAAATTATTTGATAATAGGATATGTATTTCTATGACAGAATTAAAAATAAATGTTGCACTGACCGATGTAGAAATGGTCAAATGCATGCAATTTGTAAACTAATGTATTAAAAAGAGATCAAATTCTACAGCAGAAGGAGAGTCATATGTCTTAAGTGTAAAACTAACAATGGTTCAATAATCCATACCTTTTGGGAATGCAATACAGTCCAAAAGTAATGGGTGGAGTTAGAAAGTTGGCTGTCAGAAGTCTTAATGTAAATGTACTTTTTGGTTCATATTTCAAGACCTGTCATATGAGGGTGTAGTGAGATACCCAATGGGTTGGATGATAGTCTTCTCGTCAATTATTTTGAAATATACCAATTCTCCATCTTTAAGACAATAGAAAAATCATATGGTTCATTATCTAAATATATTAAAGAGCTGGTTCAGGCTGGGCAGGTGTGATGTCATTGATGTTCGTGTGCGTCTAAATGTTGTCTTTTGTATGTTAATGTTTTGTATTGTTAAAAAAAAAAAGGAAATCATGCTAATTTTCTTATATTGGCAGTGGTTTCTGTGGATGATTTAGTCTCTAGTTTGGATTGTTTAAAGTGATGGGGACATTTCTCAGCAGCATCCAATATAGGGGATAATATAATACTAACTCCCAAGGTTTTTTCCTTACAACTAATGACATATTTCTCATTATGTTGGAACACTGTTTTCTATATCACACAGCCCCAAGGTAGCCACAGCTCTAGTAAAATCGTAGACCCAGCTACCTTTGTACTTCCTCAGCACTGAGAGCAGAGGTAATTGCCTAAAGCCTCCCTGACACTGCTCTCTGCATTCCAATCTTCACAATGACTTCTCTCCATTTCTGCCACACCAGTTGTGTGCTGAAACTCCCAATCTTTGCCCCATGTTTATCTTGCCCAACAGTCACTTGAACATGTTAAATAGGGCTCTTCCTTCAGCATTAAATTGATTCCATTCATTGATTTATTTGATGATTTATCATGTCTCCTCTTACACTGAAAAGTTTGTGCAAATATATAGCTTTAGTGAGATGAACATGTATCATATCCCATGGGACTGTAGCAGAATTGGTAATCAAAATCAAGTACCCAGAAAGTGTGTCAAGTGTTTGTATATGCAGTTTGGGTTGATAATACAGTATTATAAAAGGCTGTAAAATAAGCAAGTGGATGTAATCAGGGTATCAGTATGCAAAGCTATGAAGGGCTATCGGCTATGTGAAATATAACCATGGTCCCCGTCTAATCAGTGTCCTGTTCTGCAGATTGGTCTTATGCCTGAACACTGCAGCCCATAAGGGGGCAGGCTGTCTGATTGGGGCCTGCTGCAGATGCACAGTYGCTTCATAGCACCGAGCTATCTCTGGGCCAAAGCTCTCTGGGGAAACCAGGGGGACAGTTTGTCCAGGATAGGATTTCATTTCCCTCAGACACAACTGGGACAGGGGGAGCAGTCCTGCTGTGTGCTGGGCCGTCTGATCCAGTCTGGTGTCAGACAAATAGCAGGGGTCTCATTAGAAAGGGAGAGGGAGGGCTGTGAATGAATCCTAGGGACAGAGGATGATGCTCAAACACTGTCGGCTCGACTGTAGTCTTTGCACCCAGTCTGCTTACCAAGGCTATGGCTGTTGTGTGGGGCTCAGTGTGTGAAAATACTGTGTGGCCAACAAAGTCTTGGGATGCTGCAAATGATTAATTTATCTCTGATGCAGTGTGCCCATCAATTTACATGCCTATTGGGAGTCAGTAAAAATTGAGATGGAAAAGGCTCCAATTAGATGTTAGGCATAACAGGACAAATGATAAGTGGCCCCGGGGCAGAATATTTTTCCAACAGGCATTAGTATAGTTGGTGATAAAAAATAAAATGTATGAATATGACTTTGTGTACACAGGTTGTGAATCCTAATTTGTACAAAATGTTATATTTAGAATTACTTCTTTGCAACCATTTGAAAATATCTGTATAACATTTGAATCTTAGTAAAAATTCATGATTGTCAAGATTTTTTWAAATACATATTTTTATATAAATTAGGTTGGAAAACAGATACTGTTGTTGGAGAAAATTGAAATATTACAAACCAATGTTTTATTTAGTCAGTGTCTCAACTTACTTTTGAGAGTAAGAATAGTAGAATACACCAGGTGGTTGTGCATCAGCAGTTTTTAACTTATGTCAGTCACTTGATTGGCTGACAATTACCCATGTCAATTCTTAGCTGGCTAGACTAACTACCAATCTATATAAACTTGTAGTAATCGAATACCGACTGGGCATTCAGGGGACCCCCATTGATTTTGATAGTCATTCTCACTCATATTATCATGGCATAAGTCATGGCAAAATGTGTAGAATTGTAGGAAATTATTTTTTTAAATAGCAAAAATGTATCTCTGCCCTATAGCAAAATGGGTAGAATTGCATGAAATTAGGTGTGAAACTGCAAAAATATACATATCTGCCCCATGGCAAAATTTGTAGAATTGCATTACATTTGTTATAAAATGGCAACATTTTCTTTCTGGCCCATGGCACAATGTGTAGAACTGCAGGAAATTAACTGTAAAACATAACATTTCCTCTCAGCTGTCAGCTGTCACTAAAATGTTTTGCGGTGAGGAGGGGAGACCCCAACCAAATCTTGTTTAGAGCCCCCAAAAAACTAGAGCCGGCCCTGCTGATCGAAGTATCCGACTCAAGACAAATGCGTTTTTCTTCTGCACTGTTTTTGAGCATTTTCTTCACAGCGTACGAAGACATTCTCTTGCGATGACCGAATGTATATTCCATCACTTGTCTGGGCACAAAAAGTCGTCCTAAAAACAGAGTTGTACATGATCAGGTGTGTTTCCGTCAGGGTAATTTCTGATGATGAAGCCTATTGTATTGTTCTGTAATAAAATTATTGGTTATACTTACCATAACAATAAAATTACCGTCCGTCGCCACGAAACTATATTTAACCAATGAGAGGAAACCTACGGTGTCTCTGCTGACAAGCAGTGGGCTTGTGGCGCAATGGATAACGCGTCTGACTACGGATCAGAAGATTCTAGGTTCGACTCCTRGCAAGCTCGTGCATTTTGTCTATGTCTGAATGAAATTTGGAAATTAGCGATATCTTGTGAATTTGTGTAGAGTGTCTTTGCCGATATGCACCATAAATTTATAGCTCATATATACACCAGTAACGGTGATGCGGAATCAATGGGCGGATTCGATTATGCTGAGTCGCGGGGTTACCGGTCTGTGACACGTGACGTGAACGGGCAAAAGCGGTGAGGGAGGAGCGCCCTTCTCAAATCGAACAGTAGTCGAGTCTACGCTGCTCGATCATGTTGTCAACAAGGCAGCATGGTGCGTCGTCCAGAAACATTCAACATAAGTTTTCCATAAAATATATGTTCGAATTTTCTAAGGAGTTTTAATTGGGAAGGCAGATTCATAAAATAAAAAACAATCACTTTTGCAGGTGAAAACACTGAATCCTACTCATTCCTCGATGTACTTAATTACATCACTTTTGTTTTGAGCCGACTTCGGCGTTGGTTTTGAACGGGGGTCACGCCAGGGAGGCAGTCCGATTCCAAATTTCACCCGGTGCAAAACACCCATAACCGGGCGCCTGGCCCAGATTAATCGAATCCCCTCAATGTCCGCAAATTTTATGCGACCAATGACCATAATAACCAATCATATTGCCGTCTGCTACCAAGTATCCAGAATTTACCAATCAGAGGGTAGTTATGGTGACTTSTCATTTAGTAGCGGGCTTGTGGGCCAATGGATAACGCGTCTGATTTAGGATCAGAAGATTATAGGTTCGGCTCCTAGCAAACTCGGTAATTTTGAGTGAGATTTGAAAATCAGCGACACTTTGTGAACGTGTGCTATCTCCAACATCAACAGTTCGGATTAGGCGGAATCAAAATCCAAAACTGTAACATGCGTTGAAATTCAAAGTGAGGAGAAAAGTAGATCCACGATAGATAACTTTCATAATTCACACACCAGAGGGCGTCAATTGCCATTGAAATAGTACTTTTCGGGAAATACTATACTGTAGGCCTCAAACAGACAAAAATGCTTGTACTGTGTGGTTCAGTATACTGCTGATATTGATCAACTCATAGTATACATGATTATTATGGTATTTTGTGGTGCTTGTTAGAAAGATTGATATTTATAGCACAGCATCTCAAGGGTGGAATGGATGCTGCACATGCAGTGGAGCCTATACAGCCTTGACCTTTAAGATTTATAATGTGCTCTTGAATTMATTTACAACGTAATATGACATGGAAATCCTGGCAACTAAAACACAGCATCCAACAGCCTATAGGCTAACTGGTGCCTCTGTGATCACTCTCTCATGTAGCATACAGTGTATTTTCCATAACGGGGGYACTATGACAAGACTCCACTATGCCCCACAAGCCTGTCTCTGCCTGTGTATACCCATTAGGATTACGTGCCTTTCACTATCYATTTCATTATTTATTTATCTTTAATCTTGTTATATAACGAGGGCTGTCGTCAGCGTGCCTTATCACAATTAGTGTTACATAACCTTGCCATCCAGAGAAAGCTGAGCCCCTCTGGTAGTTCATAGCTGGGTGACTAACGAGCCAAACGGGCACGTTAGCATACAGAGCTCTCAGTGTCCCCCCCGCTCCCTTCTCACCTACCCACCCCCACACCCATTCCTCTAACTTTATTGATCTTTATTAATGCAATTCAATCTCACACCCTCCTTGCCCCCCAGAGAGATGGATACCCACCTATTTTGTGTCTCGCCTGCTTTGACACGGATTTTGCCCACGGTGAGCTTGGGCCTCATTCCCCCACTGCTCCAGGAGTTAAAGGTCTGCATCTTGCTCCACATATTGTTTACAACACTCCCCTCCCAGCRGAACTTCAGCATCATCAGGTCCCCAACGTCTGAGTCCAGGGTGATCAGAAARGTGTATGTCTTATTGCCTGAGATCTCCTCGATGCTGAGAGAAAGAGAGAGAGGTTAGAGAGAAGTACATTCACCTTGATGCATTTCCTCAGGTTTTTTCCCAGGTTTCTTTCACACGTGGACTGCAAGTAATGAACCTGAAAAGCAGAAGGAGGGTTTGACTATTGCATTGTTATTTATTAGCTGAAACAGCTGTGCATGTGAAATAACCATAGTCTTGGGCAGCCTYTTTTATAAGGACATTCAGGGGTGGAGGTGAGGAAATACAGTATTTTCATTCCCCTCCAGAAGTGTGACAGTAGGGAGGAAAAACCATGTGACTCTCTACTCTTAGTGTAGATGCACGTGAATCATTCATTAGGCGATATAGAGCAGAATGGGATCAAAATGTAGGTTGGCAGGGAGAGTGTTCCTTTGTGATGCACACACACATCAATTATTGATATCTCCCTCTCCATTTATAGTCCTATTTCATTCAGAGGTATGAGCTGTTTCCATGTACTTCCGTTACTGCTACCCTATGTTGTACAGGGGCAGAGTGAGAGCTGACTGGATGCAGTCTCTAGTGAAAGTCTACAGACCCCTTGTACAGTCTTCACATTTAGCTGACTTTAAATTCAATCTTAAAAGGGATTCAATTAGATAGATCTACACAATCTAATTCTAGAAAATCTTCTAAATTAGTAAAACAAAATTAAGATGTATCGATTGTCTTCACACCCCAGAGTTATTACTTGGTTGAAGCACCTTTGACAGCCGCTACAGCTGTGGATAAGTTTTAATAAGATTCAACCAACCTTGCACAGCTCCTATGGCATCATATATATCCATAGTTATTTTGTAAAAATTGCTCAAGCTCAGTAAATTAGGATGGGAATCATTGATGGACAGAAATATTCAAACATTGTCTCTGATTTTCAAGCAGATTTAAGTCAGGGCTGAGACTGGACCATTCAGGAACACTCAATATATATTGGTATTTTGGTGAGTTTTTGGCATTAACATTTGTGTAATTATCTAGCTGAAAAATATAACTCTATCCCAGGGTTAGGTCTTCAGAAGACTACGGTGGGTTTTCCTCTAACTTTTTATCTGGGGTTGACTCCTTTCATATTTCCTTTGATCCTGACAAACTCCCAGTCCCTGCTGGTGACAAGCATACTCATAACATGATGCTGCCACCACAATACTTAACATTACAGAGGGTTTCACTCTGCGTTATGTTGTATTGGATTTGACCCAAGCCTGTAGTTTTTAATTTAGTTATTTTATTTGCAGTGTTGTGTTGCAGTATTACTTAACGGCCTTGTTGYAAACAGAATGGATGTTTTTAGTGGAATTTTTAACACAAGCTTCCTTCTTTTCACTTTGTCATACAGGCCAGTAATGTGGAGTGAATGCAATGTTGTTGATCCTCTGTATTTTCAAGTATTGTGGTGGCAGCATCATGTTATGGGTATGTTTGTCACCTGCAGGGACTGGGGAGTTTGTCAGGATCAAAAGATATATGAAAGGAGCAAAGCTCAGATAAAAAGTTAGCGGAAATCCTGTGTCAGTTTTCTGAATGTATAACATACAAATGTTACACAAATGTTAATGCCAAAGACACACCAGAATGGCTTTTCTAGAGGTGTTGAGCGTTCCTGGTCCAATCTACATTCTAACTTAAATTTGCTTGAAAATCAGAGTCAAAGTTTAAATATTACTGTCCATCAATGATTCCCAACCAAATTTACTGAGCTTGAGCAATTTAATCAAAAACAATAGACATATGTTGCCCTAAGAGTTGTGCGAAGTTGGTAGAATCTTATTAAAAATKATTAACAGCTGTGATGGCTGGCAAAGGTGCTTCCACCAAGTATAACTCTGGGKTGTGAAGACATATACAATCAAGACATCTTCATTTTTTATAATTTTTATTAATTTGGAAAATGTTCTTTAATATTCTTTCACTTTGAAAATGTGGAATAGGTCTATAGGAAAAAAATCTAATTTAATCACTTTTTAGATTTAATTTTAAGGCAGAAAAATGTGAAGACTGCAAGAGGTGTGTAGACATTCACTTGGCACTGCATGTAGAGACTTGAACACTATAGCCCCAGTGTACTGTCTGTATGAAAACTCAGCTCATATCAGGGCCTAGTGTGGTGTGATACTCACAAAGTGATGGGCATTTCAGGGCTGTCCTCCTTTGTCCCAGTGAGAGAGATGGTGAGAGTGGGCTCAGTCTTCTCTATCTGGTTGACAAATTGAATCCTGAACTGGTAGTGGTAGACTGCAGGGAGAATACGAGAGGAGAAGTCATGAAAGACGACATGGACAAGACATACCAAATATAAAAGTGCATAATATCTTCATCATCTCTAAACAATGTTTTGAAACTGAATCTATGTAGCTGCTCCAATATATACTACCATTCAAAAGTTTGGGGTCACTTAGAAATGTCCTTGTTTTTGAAAGAAAAGCAAATTTTTTGTCCATTAAAATAACATCAATTGATCAGAATTACAGTGTAGACATTGTTAATGTTGAAAATGACTATTGTAGCTGGAAACGGCTGATTTTTAATGGAATATCTACATAGGCGTACAGAGGCCCATTATCAGCAACCATCACTCCTGTGTTCCAATGGCACGTTGTGTTAGCTAATCCAAGTTTATCATTTTAAAAGGCTAATTGATCATTAGAAAACCCTTTTTCAATTATGTTAGCACATCTGTAAACTGTTAACTGCTGATTAAAGAAGCAATAAAACTGGCCTTCTTTAGACTAGTTGAGTATCTGGAGCATCAGCATTTGTGGGTTTGATTACAGGCTCAAAATGGCCAGAAACAAATAATATTTTTCTGAAACTCATCAGTCTATTTTTGTTCTCAGAAATGAAGGCTATTCCATGCGAGAAATTGCCAAGAAACTGAAGATCTCGTACAACGCTGTGTACTAATCCCTTCACAGAACAGCGCAAACTGTCTCTAACCAGAATAGAAAGAGGAGTGGGAGGCCCCGGTGCACAACTGAGCAAGAGGACAAGTACATTAGTGTGTCTAGTTTGAGAAACAGATGCCTCACAAGTCCTCAACTGGCAGCTTCATTAAAAAGTATCCGCAAAACACCAGTCTCAACGTCAACAGTGAAGAGGCGACTCCGGGATKCTGGCCTTCTAGGCAGAGTTGCAAAGAAAAGCCATATCTCAGACTGGCCAATAAAAATAAAAGATTAAGATTTACCAAAGAACACAGTCACTGGACAGATAACTCTGCCTAAGAAGCCCAGCGTCCCGGAGTCGCCTCTTCACTGTTGGCGTTGAGACTGGTGTTTTGCAGGTAGTATTTCATGTATTTAAAAAATTATGTTTTAAGCAAAATAGTGTTTTCTAGACAACTGCAAACTTCAAGGAGTAGGCCATTCAAGGAGTTGGTCTGATGGTGCCCTCTGGTGTCATCGGCCTCCCCCTTTCTTGAGGAAACAATAGAGGAGCAATAGAGAACAAAATACGAAAGGCCCACCCCCCCACTTTTGCCATGTCATGAGGATACCTGGACCACATATTAAGATGTGCCTTTTGTTAGATTAATCAGGTGATAAATGAAGCGCATGATGGGAGGACACACACTGACCTACCACATACCTGCTGAACTATCACATTACATACACAGGGGTTGTCTCTCCTCTAGTTCTAATCATCCCGTCAGGTTGGTTCAGGACTTTCTGGTTCAGGCCCTGGAGAGGGAGTGGCCTGTCTCCATGTTTACAGAGCCCCTCCCCCTGGTCATACACTCCTCCCCCAGAGACTAAATGCCTGTTGCCCTGAGMTACAAGACACACACACACATTGCTACTGGCTACACCCCACCCACACACACACACCCTCGGATGATCACGAACACATAGACACTAGTGGACTTACTGGCAGACACACACATAACCTACGACTCAGAAGATGAGGGAAGGGAGAGAGACTGTAGCAGCCATGGTAAGGAGTGTGTAGGTGAGGGAGAGGTCAGTGTGTGTGAAGGTGAGGGAGAGGAGTGCATAGGTGTTGGGGAATACGTGCTGCGTCCTTCTCTACTGCCTCAGATGCAGATACTGAGAGAGGAGAGAGAATACAGAGAGAAAGAGGAGGTTCTGCATGGTGTGAGCGGCCTAGTCTTTCAGAGAGTTCACATCAGTCCCTGGTCCCCACCTGCCTTCCATCAGCTCCTCGTCTGGGGAGCATGGCCCAAAGCCTCTCTGTCAATCCCTGACCTGCGGCAGAGTCTGGAGCGTCTGCTGACCCCCTACGGGYTTTCCCTGGCTGAGGAGCAGGGGTCTCTGTGGCTGGCGGCCGAGCCAATGGGCCGGCTAGGCCGGCTGTGGGCTGATGACCTCACTGATGACGTCAGTGTGTGTCTGAACCTTGACCTCCTGGCGTCACTGGTCTACTCAAATCAAACTTTATTTGCCACATGCGCCAACTACAACAAGTGTAGACTTTACCGTGAAATACTTATTTACAATCCCTTAACCAACAGTGCAGCTCAAGAAGAAGAAAATATTTACTAAGTAGGCTAAAATAAAAAGTAATAATAAAAAGTAACAGAATAACAATAACAATAACGAGGCTATATACAGGGGRCATCGGTACCGAGTCAGTGTGCAGGGGTACAGGCTAGTTGAGGTAATCTGTACATGTAGGTGGGGGCAAAGTGACTATGCATAGGTAACAAACAAACAGCGAGCAGCAGCAGTGTACAAGGGGTGCAATGTTCAGCAGTATAATGGTACTCCCTCACTGACTTGCCCCTGCTCTGGTCACCTGACCCCCACTTCCAACCATTCCATCCCTTCTCCCTGTTTCCACAGAGCTTTGTTTATGACATCAGCTTCTGGGCGGGGCCAGACAGGCAGGAGGCCGAGTTTCATGCTCTTGACTAGAGGCCAGTAGAGAGACGGTAGAGAATGTTACACTCATAGACACCTACACACCCTACACACACACCTACACACACCCTGACATAACACACACCTACACACCCTACACACACTGACACACCACCCAACACACACACCTACACACAGACCAACACACACCCTGACACACACCAGCTACTGTTACAGACTCACCTACTGCTCACACACACATGCCTTCTGACACACACGCGCACTCAAACTCCACACATACCTGCAAAGCCTGCTGTCCACACGCATGCATCTCACCGTCAGGTAGTGTCTGTCTGTGTATGTGAGAGAGATGAGTGCAGTGTTGTAATATGCTGTAGCAACACTTTCCAGACACTGAAGCTAGTGGTTGGTGTCAGGATGGTGTTGATGTCAGGATGGTGTTGATGTCAGGATGGTGTTGGTGTCAGGATGGTGTTGGTGTCAGGATGGTGTTGATGTCAGGATGGTGTTGGTGTCAGGATGGTGTTGGTGTCAGGATAGTATCCTGCAACACCATCCTGAACAAACACCACCCTGACACCACACAACATCCTGAACCAACACCATCCTGACAACCAACACCATCCTGACACCAACACCATCCTGAACACCAACACACATCCTGACCACCAACACCATCCTGACACAACACCATCCTGACACCACACCATCCTGACACCAACACCACCTGACAACAACACCATCCTGACACCAACACATCCTGACACCAACACCATCCTGAACAACACAACACTCTGACACCAACACATCCTGACACCAACACTCTTCCTGACACCAACACTATCCTGACACCAACACCATCCTGACACCACACCATCCTGACACAAACACCATCCTGACACCAACACCATCCTGACACAACACCATCCTGACACAACACCACACATCAACACAACCTGACAACAACACATCCTGACACCAACAACATCCTGACACCAACACCATCCTGACACAACACTATCCGACACCAACATACTATCCTACACCAACACCATCCTGACATCAACACCATCCTGACACAACACCATCCTGACACCAACACCATCCTGACACCAACAACATCCTGACACAACACCATCCTGACACCACACCATCCTGATACCAACACCATCCTGACACCAACACTATCCTGACACCAACACCAATCCTACACCAACCACATCCTGACACCAACCACCATCCTGACACCAACACCATCCTGACACCAACACTACCTGACACCAAACCATCCTGATACCAACACCATCCTGACACCAACACTACCCTGACACCAAACCATCTGACACCAACACCATCCTGACAACAACACCATCCTGAACAACACCATCCTGACACCAACACCATCATGAACCAACACCATCATGACATCAACACCATCCTGACACCACACCATCCTGACACCAAACAACATCCTGACCCACAACACCATCCTGACACCAACACTCCTGACACCAACACCATCCTGACACAACACTTCCTGACACCAACACCATCCTGATACCAACACCATCCTGACACCAACACTATCTGACA
>NC_036855.1:60530325-60555498 GCF_002910315.2 Salvelinus sp. IW2-2015
TGGTGTTGGTCTCAGGATGGTGTTGGTGTCAGGATGTTGTTGGTGTCAGGATGGTGTTGGTGTCAGGATGGTGTTGATGTCGGCAGCAGATAGCCTAGTGGTTAGAGCGTTGGGCCAGTAACCGAAAGGTTGCTGGATMAAATCCCTGAGCTGACAAGGTAAACATCTGTTGTTCTGCTACTGAACAAGGCAGTTAACCCACTSTTTCCCCAGTAGGCCTTCATTGTAAATAATAATTTGTTCTTAACTGACTTGCCTAGTTAAAAAAAGGTTAGAAAAGTGAAAAGGAGACTGGGATAGGACTTTAATTGGCTTCAGAGGAGGAGAAGCTTTAAAGTGGCTGTTATTGGCTGTGCTCCACAGCAGATTAAGTCTTTTTCAATAAAGCCACAGTCTCAGATTTCTAAGCTCCTGTCACGACAACCTTACCAAAGTTCCACAGACTTTACCTCATCATATCAATCAATCAAGTGTATTTTATAAATCCCTTTTTACATCAGCAGCTTTCACAAAGTGCTTCTACAGATATCAAAAACTGTCCCCTTGAGCTGAAATAGACCCTAGACCCTTATTTCCTAGTGAGACCTTGTCATGGCATATATTGATCAAAGTGTGTCCCAACTAATATGGTCTTTGCGTCAAACTAATATGGTCTTTGCGTCAAACTAATATGGTCTTTGCGTCAAACTAATATGGTCTTTGCATCAAACTAATATGGTCTTTGCATCAAACAATGTAACATGCCTACAATTCCCTGCTTGTCTCTTCCCATGAGACTTTATGGTGTTATTGACCATGGACTCGTGTTCCAGAAAGCTCTTATGCAAAATGTTATTCCTGGTTTTGTACAGTACAGTAGAATGCCATGAAGTTAACATGTATTACTCTAGGCTCCTGCCTGTGCCAACTACACGCTTTCCTGCTTATTAAATTCTGACATTCTACAGTATTTCCTAATTACATGGAAGAGTGGGTTTTGTCTGTAAGGGACATGGGACACCATTGTGTGCACTTACGTTTGTAGGGCATGTGAGAGCGGKTCTTGTGGTAGAGCTTCTTGCTGGCGACACTGCGCACCCTCCTGACGTTATAGTCCAGTGTGTTGCATTTGTTCTTGTGGCAGTCCAGGCAGGTACCCTTCTCAAAGGCATTGTCATCACTGCATCTGTAGGCCATGATCTGCTTGTCTTTGTTCAGAAGGGAGTCGATGAACAGGTAGACTGAACGCTTATGGGCACATTTCACTGTCTGCTCAAAACCTAGGAGAGAAAGAGTGGAAATGTGAGTGAAATTTAAAAAGGGGGCAGGTAATAAGACTGTAACACATATGAATTGAGCATTCAAACTTTGGACTCAAATGTTCCCCTTTGTGATCAGGTCACTGCATCATTCTAGCCCTGGTTAAACTAAACTGGGACTGAGGCTATTCGGAACTGTATCTGTGCCAGCCTTCAATCTTTTCCTCTCCTCAGAATACAGACTACGCCTTAACAAGATCCTGATTATACTTTTTAGTTGGTCATTATTTGGGGATTCATTATCCCCAAAACAGATCTGTCATAATGTCCTGTCACTTCTCTGGGTAAAAAGGCCTGTCAACCTCTTTATGTCTGTGCGCTGACTGATCTGAGACCTGTCTTCAGGCCTGCTTCTCCTGAGGAGATCTCATCATAGCCTGGAGGCAGAATGCACAGTGGACAGACAGGGCTGAGGGAGATCTATTTCTCTAATTAACTCACGAGGATGACAGATAATGTGCTTCTGTCTTTCATGTAAGAAAAAAAATGTTTTTGATTGAATCCCCYGAAATCCCACCACCACTTATTTCTGACTATTGGGAATTCTATTCATATTCAGCAGAGCAGCGTGAATATAAGATGAGGCACTGCTTTCACACGATACTGCCTTATTATTTTAGTTTGTGCCTCTGCAAGGTAAATKGTAATGGTTTACTTTGATCAAAAATAGCTCTTCTCCTTAATATACCCTACCAATATTTTTCTATATGCCAAATGACTCTTCCCTCCCCACTCCACCACTGTGACAGACTCACCATTGATTCCATGCAAGGCGATATGTTCCATTAAGCTCTGGAAAGGGTGGCATTCTGGTTGGAAGTCACCCCCGTTGGGGTAGAAGTCAACATGTGCCACAGGCTGCTTGATGCCCACACTCAGCCCCATGCGTTCTTGAGTGTAGGTGTGGATGGCATCCACAAATAGGGCATCATCAGGGGACAGTCTGTCTGATGCTGCCATGACCTCAAACAGGGGACCTGCTGGATCCAGACCTGGACAAAGAAACACAAATGATCTCAGGCTTTTCACCAGAGTGCCATTAGACTTGGATACTTGTCACACCCTGGCCTTAGTATTCTTTGTTTTCTTTATTATTTTAGTTAGGTCAGGGTGTGACATGGGGAATGTATGTGTTTTTGTAGTGTCTAGGGTGGTTGTATGGTTTAGGGGGTTAAATAGAGTAGATGGGTTTGTGTTTAATATAGGTGTCTAGCTGTGTCTATGGTTGCCTGAATGGTTCTCAATCAGAGACAGATGTCATTAATTGTCTCTGATTGGGAGCCATATTTAAGGCAGCCATAGGCACTAGGTTTATGTGGGTAATTGTCTATGTTGAACGTTAGTAGCTTGTGTGTGTGTGTGCACTTTCGTTTATAGCTTCACGGTCGTTTGTTTTGTTAGTTTTGTTGTAAGAGTGTTTCGTTTCGTGTTACGTCTTCTTCAAAATAAAAGGAAGATGTATTTCTCACACGCTGCGCCTTGGTCTCCTCACTACGACGATCGTGACAATACTTCTATAAGAATTGTACTCTAATGCATTATTTAGCCAGGAAATGGTGTGACAAAATATTTACAGAGAGTAGAAAACCTCACCAGTAATTCGTCCAATCTTTCCACGTCCTCCCAGGTAGCTTCCAGCAAATCCAGAGACGTGAGCACCAAGACTGTATCCAATCAGATGAACTTTCTCTGCAGGAAACAGGTAAAACTCCTGACACACAAAGATCGTTATTATTTTAGTGTTGATGTGAAAAGGAGGTGATGATGTGACATTATCGTCTTTTGTAGAAGACATTTATATCTCCTAAAGAGGTTGTCTTCTCATTTCTGTCACACAAACAGTACTTTGCTATGACAGTCTTTGTTGAACACATTGAACACTTTCCTGACTCTCACCTGCAGCCACTGTAGCAGGAATGCTATGTCCTTCCCCACTGCCCTAGTGTTCTGGGCTGCGTTAGGGTAGTTCATATTGGCCTGTAAAAGCCAGTCAGTAACGATCACATTGACTGGTCTTCAGAGCAGAAGCAAGAACGGGCACCCAGCTCTCCATCAGAGCATTTATCTTGGAAAAAGAGAAACGGGTTTTAATCTCATTTGTAGGGTTGCAAAGGGAGGGTATCTTACTGGAATCCTTCTACGTTTACCAGTAAACTCACAGAATTTTGATAACTTTCAAGGTTTTTGGGGGAATTTTATCAGATGACATCTAGTGGCCTTTTTGGGTTCTCCAGATCATCACACGTGTACGTAATTATTTCTGGCCCTCTACGTGGCCTCATCACATGTCAAATATATAAAAAATWATCAAATAACATAGTTTTGAAATAAAAAATAGAATGACAAAGCTGTAAAACTTTATCATAAATATAAACCATCAACTTAGTGAATACCATTGGTGTTTAATATGAGGGTTTCAGCATGAAATATCCTTTTATTTATTTTTTTACACACTTGTATTTATTTTAATATGTCAATACGTATTTTGTCACCAAACTTGTAGCAGTTGTGAAAAAAGTAAATCGTTGGAAGAGTTGCAGAGGTAATTGAAAATAATGCCATTGCTGATTAGTTGCTTTTCTTAATTTTATTTCTTAACATTTTTATCTTGAACCATAACCACTAAAAACTCATGGATAATATGGACACAGACATAAAAAATGCATTCTATATACAGTTGAAGTCGGAAGTTTACACCTTAGCCAAATACATTTAAACTCAGTTTTCCACAATTCCTGACAATTAATCCTCGTAAAAAATTCCATGTCTTAGGATCACCACTTTATTTTAAGAATGTGAAATGTCAGAATAATAGTAGAGAGAATTATTTATTTCAGTTTTTATTTCTTTAATCACATTCCCAGTGGGTCAGAAGTTTACATACACTCAAATTAGTATTTGGTAGCATTGCCTCTACATTGTTTAACTTGGGTCAAACGTTTCGGGTAGAGCTTCCACAATAAGTTGGGTGAATTTTGGCCCATTCCTCCTGACAGAGCTGGTGTAACTGAGTCAGGTTTGTAGGCCTCCTTGCTCGCACACGCTTTTTCAGTTCTGCCACACATTTTCTATAGGATTGAGAGTCAGGGCTTTGTGATGGCCACTCAAATACCTTGACTTTGTTGTCCTTAAGCCATTTTACACAACTTTGGAAGTATGCTTGGGGTCATTGTCCATTTGGAAGACCCATTTGCGACCAAGCTTTAACTTCCTGACTGATGTCTTGAGATGTTGCTTCAATATATCCACATAATTTTCCTGCCTCATGATGCCATCTATTTTGTGAAGTGCACCAGTCCCTCCTGCAGCAAAGCACCCCACAACACGATGCTGCCACCCCCGTGCTTCATGGTTGTGATGGTGTTCTTCGCCTTGCAAGCCCTCCCTTTTTTCTTCAAACATAACAATGGTCATTATGGCCAAACAGTTCTATTTTTGTTTCATCAGACCAGAGGACATTTCTCCAAAAAGTACAATTTTGTCCCCATGTGCAGTCCAACCGTAGTCTGGCTTTTTTATGGCGGTTTTGGAGCAGGGCTTCTTCCTTGCTGAGCGATATAGGACTCGTTTTACTGTGGATACAGATTATTTTGTACCCGTTTCTTCCAGAGCTTCACAAGGTCCTTTGCTGTTGTTCTGGGATTGATTTGTACTTTTCGCACCAAGTACGTTCATCTCTAGGAGACAGAATGCGTCTCCTTCCTGAGCGGTATGACGGCTGCGTGATCCCATGGTGTTTATACTTGCATACTATTGTTTGGACCGATGAACGTGGTACCTTCAGGCATTTGGAAATTGCTCCCAAGAATGAACCAGACTTGTGGAGGTCTACAATTTTTTTCTGAGGTCTTGGCTGATTTCTTTTGATTTTCCCATGATGTCAAGCAAAGAGGCACTGAGTTTGAAGGTAGCCCTTGAAATACATCCACAGGTACACCTTCAATTGACTCAAATTATGTAAATTATGTAAATTAGCCTATCAGAAGCTTTTAAATCCATGACATCATTTTCTGGAATTTTCCAAGCTGTTTAAAGGCACAGTTAACTTTGTGTATGTAAACTTCTGACCCACTGGAATTGTGATTAAGTGAAATAATCTGTCTAAACAATTATTGGAAAAATGACTTGTGTCATGCACAAAGTAGATGTCCTAACCGACTTGCCAAACTATAGTTTGTTAACAAGAAATTTGTGGAGTGGTTGAAAAACAAGTTTTAATGACTCCAACCTAAGTGTATGTAAACTTCCGACTTCAACTGTATGAATACATTTCTAGAAGTTATTCAAGTATAAATTACAAAAATTAACACGTCTGCCACGCTGATCCTTAACACTGGGGCCCCACAGGGGTGTGTACTTAGTCCCCTCCTGTATTCCCTGTCCACCCACTACTGCGTGGCCAAACACGACTCCAACACCATCATTAAGTTTGCTGACGACACAACAGTGGTACGCCTGATCACCAACAATGATGAGATGGCCTATAGGGAGGAGGTCAGAGAACTGGCAGTGTGGTACCAGGACAACAACCTCTCCCTCAATGTAAGCAAAACAAAGGAGATGATYGTGGACTACATGAAAAGGCAGGCCGTACAGGCCCCCATTAACATCGACAGGGCTGTAGTGGAGCGGGTCGAGAGTTTCAAGTTCCTTGGTGTCCACATCAACAACAAGCTATCATGGTCTAAACATACCAAGACAGTCGTGAAGAGGACACGACAAAACCTTTTCCCCCTCAGGAGACTGAAAAGATTTGGCATGGGTCCCCAGATCCTCAAAAGTTTCTACAGCTGCACCATCGAGAGCATCCTGACCGCCTGGTATGGTAACTGCTCGGCATCTGACCATAAGGCGCTACAGAGGGTAGTGCGAACGACCCAGGACATCACTGGGGCCAAGCTTCCTGCCATCCAGGACCTATATAATAGGCGGTGTCAGAGGAAAGCCCATAAAACTGTCAGAGACTCCAGTTACTCCACAACAGCCATTAGACTGTTGAACAATTCATAAAAATCGCCACCGGACAATTTACATTGACGACTCCCCCCACCCCCCCGTACACTGCTGCTACTCGCTGTTTGTTTGTTATATATGCATAGTCACTTTGCCCCCACCTNGCCCCCACCTACATGTACAGATTACCTCAACTAGCCTGTACCCCATGCACACTGACTCAGTACCAATTCCTCTTGTATATAGCCTCGTTATTGTTATTCTTATTGTGTTACTTTTTATTACTACTTTTTATTTTAGCCTACTTGGTAAATATTTTCTTCTTCTTGAACTGCATTGTTGGTTAAGTGCTTGTAAGTAAGCATTTCACGGTAAAGTCTACACTTGTTGTATTTGGCGCATGTGGCAAATAAAGTTTGATTTGATATACAGTAATCCCTCGTTTATCGCGGGGGTTACGTTCCGAAAATGACCCGCGATAAGTGAAATCCGCGAAATAGAAAACTTTTTTTTTTTTTACAATTAGCAACTATTACATGTATACAAATACAGTGACTCACGTGTAGGCCGTTTCGTCGACATTATGGGTTTAGGAGATGTTCGAAATTACAAGATAATTTGGCCAACTTAATGTAAATTTGCCAAGCTGTTTTATGTACGTACACATAACTGCACGAGACGACAAAATGATAGCACAATTCGTAGCATGTTTTGATACAAGAAGCGGGAGTGAGTTTTTAGCGAATCAGAATGCAGAGCACAATGCACCAAAAAAAAAAAAAAAATGCATTATGAAAATCCGCGAAATAGCGAATCCGCGATAAGTGAACCGCGAAGTGGCGAGGGATCACTGTATTACCTGTTCATTACCAAAATTATAGAAGATTCCGGTAACTTTTTACCTGTAGCTTTGCAACCCTACTCATTTGGCTCACATTTTGTTGTAAGGGACCATACAAATCTATATAACTTCATTCCCCCAACTTACTACAGTTTCCATCAGATTACCGGCCTGCATCTGAAGTGCAGAGCAACAACTGAGTAAAATAAGGAGAACTGCCACCATATTATATCTGGCCCTCCACTGTATATCTTTGGGTGCATCTACCATCYATTAGTGATTTGTTTTACATAGGAGCTAATGGCCATGTTGTGTACGTGTCATCACTAGTTGAGCCAGGAGGAGAGGAGAGAACAGGCCGTACCGACCATCCGTGGGTGATGATGATGAGAGGAGGACTGCTGTTGAAACCACAGGAGGTCTGAGTATGAGGTCTGAAAGCCTCCACCGTGCACCAGTCCTCCATGTCTTTAGCACCATCAGAGTAGAGCTTGAAGACTGCTGGTAATGTGAGGCATCTTCATTCTCAGGACAGGCTTTGGGTCCACTACAAATGTAAACAAAATACAAAACATGGTCAATGCAGAGTAATAATAGAGTAAAAATGTATAATGTTTTAGGATTTTATATCTGACAATAATGTGTACAAGTACAACAGCAGATTATTGTGTATAGAGTGGTAGAACAAGCATTTTCATGCATGTGCATTTCATACATACCTGATTATTGAACAGCACAGGGTTCAAACTCATTGATTTAGGAATTGATTCCCCTGTCCACTCAACCTCTGCACTGATTTTTTTGTTCTGGTAAGTGTTAATTCGTGACTAGAGTCTGTGTATTCCTTGTCTAGTTTGACCATGAGTGGACACTAGACTAGAGACACTTCCCAATATACAGTATAACTTTGTGTGGTGATGCTGTAATCCAGCTTTCATTTGTAATTGCAAGAAATATGAGTTGGGAAACAGCCCTTAGAGATGGTAGATTTTWATTTTTTTGTTCATACAATTGACTGTATTTTTTGTATATTTTATATTAATATTAATCTTTTATACCTATTTTTTAAATATTTGTTTATATTTTATATGCACAGTGTTTGTTTTATTTTCGCCAAACTCTCCCTCCACATTGTTGTCACTTCAGCCACAACAATGATAGTATTGTAGTAGATCCTTCACAACAGTAATATATTTTACATCTAACTAGCACTGTTTGTATCTTCATTCTCAGAATTGGTCATTTCACAGTCACCATTTCAACCCAAATATGAGAGTTATTACTTGAACAACATGCACTTGGGCATTCAGAAAATAAGCACAGCCCCTATAAATAGATATTAACCAATTGAATTAATCTCTGGTGGTTTAAATATACCCCAAATCACATTGTATTGGTCACATACACATGTTTAGCAGATGTTATTGCTGGTGTAGCAGAAAATGCTTGTGCTTCTAGTTCCGACAGTGCAGCAACATCTGCTAAACACAAGTAATATCTAACAATTTCACAACATTAGATGACTAATAGGGGGCACTGTATTGAAGCCACCGTGCATCTTGACACTCCCCCACCACAGTAAAATAATATTTTGGAAGCTATTGCATTTATTAATATTAATATCTACATTCGTTTTTTGCCACATCTATTCTAATACATACATAACACATCTATTCTAATACATACATAACACATATATTCTAATACATACATAACACATCTATTCTAATACATACATAACACATCTATTCTAATACATACATAACACATCTATTCTAATACATACATAACACATCTATTCTAATACATACATAACACATCTATTCTAATACATACATAACACATCTATTCTAATACATACATAACACATCTATTCTAATAGTTTGAAATTACATTATGTGACCTAAACAAAATAATCTAAAATGAAAAAATATATAAAACATAAAACATTTTCCTTAAAGTATAATTTCTTTAGATTACTAACGTTACTGTCCCCACTACAAAAAAAATACTTCAATACGTGTCATTTTGTCCTTGAAACATGTCATTTAAATACTGTAGAATTCCATTCATTCCTATGGAGGACTGCTCCTACTGGGGAGTGTCAACATGGCCAACCGGGTGCTACAAAGCCTCTCAATGGCCAATACACAGCATCAGCAATCCAGGGTTTACGTATATACATCAATTGTTTCCACCCAGGGGCAGCAAATATATTTAAGTACCTCTTTGTATTTTATAAAGTATGGCCTGTAGTCTTTATAGTAAGGCTTAAACATATTTTTGATTAACACCCAACCCAGGATTGAAGTTCCTTATAAGTGACAAATCAGACACTCACCTGTTACACTTCCCTTGATTCTCCTGGCATCACCCATGTGATAAGTGAGCARCAGGCAGCACAGGACTCTGAGCACCTGGACCAGAGCCATGGTGTCGACACAGACTCCCAGGTAATCCTACATACACACACACTTCAGGTGGAGAGCACAGCAGCTGAATAAGGCTAATAGAAGAGGGGAGTTGGAATTATTTAAGCAGAGTGTGAGCTGGAGGTGAGACCCTTACTGAAGACATGTGCAGGGGGTGATTCATGAAGTTAGGGTTGGCTTGAGAAGAGAGTAAAGAACACTTTGTACTCAGAGTAGGAAAAAGTAGGAGCAGGGGCACCTGGGAAAGGGAGACAAGTCAGGTCCTGATTGGCTGTCGTCAGATGTGTTATGTATGTATTAGAATAGATGTGTTATGGTGGGTGGAAGAATGGGCTGATTGTCAGACGGTTTTGTAGCAGAAAGCAAAGATCCTGGATGAACCCAAGGTTTTGTTAGTGTTAACCATGCCTGTTAGTGTTAACCATGCCTGTTAGTGTTAACCGTGCCTGTTAGTGTTTCCTCAGTTTACTGGAACCTTCTGGAAAAAATGTCTTCATTTGTCAGTTCTATCTCATCCTCCATTGTCTTAGTTTGAATCAATATCTCTTCAACAAAAGGGATTAAAGCACTAACAATCTTAGTTCTACTATTTCAACTTCTGTTTGCTTTGTGTCTGTGCTTATCTAAATCACTATGGTTATGGTTATGCATACATCAGTTATGCTAGTGGCTGAGTTCTTCAAAAGTAATTTAGAACACCATACAGCAAAAAAAAAAATCATAATACTTAAAGTATCTGTTCCGGGTCTAAAATCTGCCGAATTGCCAAAATGGTATCAGTTTCAAAGAAATCATACTGACAATCATATATTTTGTCTGTTCCACTTTACAAAATAAAAAATAAAATAAAAATGTACTCTGTCTCAACTTACCTGAGTATTTACCTCAGTATTTTCAGAATTCTGGAAGTTGGGCTCATGGTGTACTTTATTCTGCTTTGTCTTGGTCCAATTTGTCTTGGTCCAATGCCAGTACACATCCCACTGGGCACAAACTGGTTGAATCAACTTTGTTCCAACGTCATTTGTGAAGTGGAATCTGTGTAAAATGTATTGGATTTGCAAAAAGTAATCAACCGTTGTTTTGAGGGTGAAATTTCAACCAAACGATTATGTCATCATGTTAATACTTAAGATGTATCTTCAACTTGATTGAAGTCTACCTGTGGTAAATTCAATTGATTGGACATGGTTTGGAAAGGCACACACCTGTCTATATAAGGYCCCACAGTTGACAGTGCATGTCAGAGCAAAAACCAAGCCATGAGACAACTATCTCTGCAGCACTCCACCAATCAGTCCTTTATAATAGAGTTGCCAGATGGAAGCCACTCTTAAGCAAAAGGCAAATGACAGCCCACTTGGAGTTTACCAAAAGGCACCTAAAGGACTCTCAGATCATGAGAAAAAGATCCCTACGGTGAAGCATGGTGGTGGCAGCATCATGCTGTGGGGATGTTTTTCAACTGCAGGAACTGGGAGACTAGTCAGGGTCATGGGAAAGATGAACGGAGTAAAGTATAGAGAGATCCTTGATGAGGAGCGCTCCAGAGTGCTCTGGACCTCAGACTGGGGCGAAGGTTCACCCTCCAACAGGACAACGACCCTAAGCACACAGCCAAGACAACACAGGAGTGGCTTCGGGACAAGTCTCTGAATGTGCTTGAGTGGCCCAGCCAGAGCCCGGACTTGAACCCAAATGAACATCTCTGGCGAGTCCTGAAAATAGCTGTACAGCAACGCTCCCCATCCAACCTGACAGAGCTTGAGAGGATCTGCAGAGAAGAATGAAACTCTCCAAATACAGGTGTGTCAAGCTTGTAGTGTTATACCTAAGAAGACGCAAAGCTAATCGCTGCCAAAGGTGCTTCAACAAAGTACTGAGTAAAGGGTCTGAATACTTATGTAAATGTAATATTAATGTATTTATTTTTTATAAATTTGTAAACATTTCTAAAAACCTGTTTTTGCTTTATCACTATGGGGTATTGTGTGTAGATTGATGATGGGAAAAAAACGATTGAATACATTTTAGAATAAGGCTGTAACGTAACAAAATGTGGAAAAAGTCAAGGGGTGTGAATACTTTCCGAATGCACTGTAGGCCTAGAGTTTCAAGCTTTGGTTGATTTCTGAATTACTTAAGTTAATAATGTTGGATTCATGTCTCATCTCAACCAAACATCAAAGTTTAAAGAAAATGACTAAATCAAACTTTATTTAATGTGCAATGAAAAAAAAGGCTGATTTCATTTAGTCCTATTCTTTAACTTAGATTTTTGGTTGAGATGGAGACGTGAATCCAACACGTGGTTGTACTTAGTGATCGTGACCGGTTTTCTGGCCTGTTATTTTTAGGATTGCATACGGGTAATATTGAATACCTTCCAGTTACTACCAATGCACTTATWCCAGTGCTAGTGGAACACAGTGGTTAGTGATAGTTTCTCATTGAATGTGTGTTACTTCCCTTAATCAGTAGACCATTAATAATGTGGATTGATTGATCAAGACAGACTATGAAAGAAATACACCTCAAATATTTATTTTTGTAAAATCTACATTACAGTTGTATAAATTACAAAATTACCTTCACAAAGAAGTAACTTTTATCAAATAGCATCTGAGAAAAATTGTGTGAGTAAAAGTGCCTTTTATCTTTTTTTAAGCCAAGTGAAGCAACAAAAAAACATTGTACTCCTCCAAAGGTTGAATCTCAGGAGAATCAAGCTAGCATCATGTAGTCATCCAAAGTACATGTAGCAATTTTTTTAAACAAAAAACTAACTACAATAAGAAACTACAGCAACTAAACCACTAAGTAACAAAGGTGTAAAATAATAGAGAAAATCATTTCTAAAGAGCTATATTTTTCCCTACGAATTATATCTGGTTCAGTAGTAAGCCACATACAGGTTATAAAATGCTATGTGTTTCATTGGTGAGAGCTCTTCTGGGAATAGGGAACTAGTGATCCTCTGCCCACCCATGTTCCTCTGCCCACCCATGGCTAAATAACATCACTAGGATGGAAGGACTTGGTTAATTGGAGTGTTTTTGTCTGAGTTGAAGGGCTCTATTCTTGGAAGTTGTACTGATGTTATTCTGTTATTGTCCAGTTCACTATTGGTCATAGTGTCGGAGTTCCTCAGTGGTTAAATCCTAGTCGAATCATTGGAGTAATAACGTAATGATTACGATAAACAAACAGTTTTTATACATTCCCATATGGCCATTGGCCAGTGGGGTAAACTATCTCTCATTGGACTCTTCATACAGTATATTGTTTATTAAAACATGTCCATGCTAGGTACTGTAGATACTAGGCTTCCCTACTCATGCTAGGTACTGTAGATACTAGGCTTCCCTACTCATGCTAGGTACTGTAGATACTAGGCTTCCCTACTCATGCTTCCATGAAAATGTGTGCACATGACAGCAGGAACGTTATATAAGAGGAAATAAAAGTCAGATAAAAAATAATTTAGAAGTGATCCCGTGTCACGATACACAGTTCTGTGCTCCACGAGAGAGAGTACAAACAGAACGGTGTGAGGCTCATTTCACACACATTAAGGCTGTTTTTTCTGCACTCTAAAAAATAATAGCTAGGAAACAAGACTATGAGCATTTCAAAGCACAAATACATAGATGTGTGTTAGCTATAGCACACATGCAGTGATGAGGCTGTGTGTCGCAGCAGGCAGAGGGATTCACACAACTGTAACAAATAGATGGATGAAGTGAAGCAGAAGAAGGAAGACACTCCAGAGAGCATACCATTAAACTAGCTCAATGACAAAAAATATACAATTCCTTCCTTCCATCACAGAAACTGTTCCTGGCTATTTTCTAAGTTGTTAATAACATTCACCATTAATGTGGTTAATAACATTTACCATCACCACTGCCTGAAAGATAGAAAATAATGAGATGAGAAACTTGGCAAAAAAAACTTGGCAAAATAATGAGAAACTTGGCAAATTCCTCCTGCAATGAAAAATAGCCCTACACAAGAGATGCAATATAAATTATTAAAAATCACTGTACTCAGGAACTATCCTCAGAGTAGAATGGACAGTCTGAACACCTGATGATGATGTCATGGGCTAGTAAACATGCCTGAGATCTCAGCTTGTGATTGTGAATTCAACATTACATACGTGTTTGCGTTTTTTATGTTTTGGCTCAATTGGCATTCTTTCAGCAGACCTGTCCATGAGAGTGCAGAGACTGAGACCTGACCTCAGGTCCCTTAGACAGAGGAAATGACTCTAGTGCAAGCGGAGAAGGTTGTGTCAAGTGTGGCCTCATTGAGGTGAATGTTTAGCCTGTTGAGGATTAAAGGGGTAGGAAGCTGCCAAGCCTCAGTACCATTGGGGCTCATGGCCTCTCTGTCTAACTCAGGGTGACCATCTCATATTTGTCCTTGACGTTGTTCTCCCCCTGTTTCTCAGGCTCGGCATGGTGCAGCTCAATGAACAGGAAGTAAACGGCGGCCCCCACCACTCCTCCCACCATGGGCCCCGCTACTGGGATCCACCACCAGCAGCCTCCAGCACTGCACAGACAAGAGGAGATATATATACAGGGGTTCAGGAGTTTACATTTGACTTTGTAGTGAGTAAGTTAAAATAAACATTTAATACCAAATACACTGGGTCTACAAAACATTAGGAACACCTGCTCTTTCCATGACATAGACTGACTAGGTGAATCCAGGTGAAAGCTATGATCCCTTATAATGTCACTTGTTAAATCCACTTCAATCAGTGTAGATGAAGGAGAAGAGACAGGTTAAAGAAGGATTTTTCCGGGAGGTCCATGGGGCGACGCACAATTGGCCTAGCGTCGTCCGGGTTAGGGAGGGTTTGGCCGGTAGGGATATCCTTGTCTCATCGCGCACTAGCGACTCCTGTGGCGGGCCGGGCGCAGTGCGCGCTGACCAGGTCGCTAGGTGTACGGTGTTTCCTCCGACACATTGGKGCAGCTGGCTTCCAGGTTGGATGTGCGCTGTGTTAAGAAGCAGTGCGGCTTGGTTGGGTTGTGTTTCGGAGGACGCATGGCTTTCGACCTTCGTTTTTCCCGAGCCCGTACGGGAGTTGTAGCGATGAGACAAGACAGTAACTACTAACAATTGGATACCACGAAATTGGGGAGAAAAAAGGGGTAAAAAAAATAGGGAATAAAATAAGGATTTTTAAGCCTTGAGAAAACAGGGTTTGTGTATGTGTGCCATTCAGAGGGTGAATGGGCAAGACAAAATATTTAAGTGTCTTTGAACGGGGTATGGTAGTAGGTGCCAGGTGCACCAGTTTGAGTGTGTCAAGAACTGCAACGCTGCTGGGTTTTCATGCGCATCAGTTTCCCATGTGTATCAAGAATGGTCCACCACCCAAAGGACATCCAACCAAGTTAACACAACTGTGGGAAGCATTGTAGTCAACATGGGCAAGCATCCCTGTGGAATGCTTTCGACACCTTGTAGAGTCCATGCCCCGACGAGGGGGTGCAAATAATATCTACAGTGTAAATAGTGGTCACCCGCGTTAAAGAGACAGTGCAGTCAAAAACATGATTTACCAGTTTTTTTTAATGATATCTCCACACTATGAGGTTGAAATAACACTCTGAAATTGTGAAAMTTATTATAATGCCCTTTAAGAGTAAGAGCTTATTGAAAAAATGCTTGGAGTTTCAGCCTGTTCAGGTGGGATGGAGTTTTTGGCCGACAGCATTAAATCATAATCTGATCTAATTATTCGGACCAATGACCAGTTGTCTTGTACTTACATATGTATCCTCCTAATTTGAAGGGGTAAGCAGGGATGATCCTATTGGCCAATCAGGGATGTGTATGAAAATATATTTACATTTGTATCAACACTCACACACAATCAGACAGCATAATCGATAGCAAAAGGAGGCTCAGGGTAATAAATTATAAAAAATATATTTGCTGTTATTTTCATKAAATAAACACACAGTCATTTATTAGACATACAGTGATGATTTAAAACTAAATTGAAAAAGACTGCATGGGGCTTTTAAGCAACCCAGGAACGTGACATGGTCTTGGGTACGCTACTGTACATTACACAGGAGGTTGGTGGCACCTTAATTGGGGAGAATGGGCTTGTGGTAATGGCTGGAGTGGAATCAGCGTGGAATGGTATCAAATACATCAAACATGGACCATTCCATTTGCTCTGTTCCAGCCATTATTATGAGCCGTCCTCCCCTCAGTAGCCTCCACTGGTACATTGGGAGCAGATTCCACTACTACCTTTTGTTTATTTATACAGTAAGACTCCCTGGATAGGCTCCCTCTAATCTCCACCTCTCACTACTCTACTCTCTCTCTTAATCTGCCTGCTAGTCTATTGATCCAACTATACATAAAGTTGATCTGTTCCCACTCCCCACCAATCCGTTTCTATAAATGCCTAATTCTAATTGTGCTTTACAAATTTACTAGTTATCGTAATAGCGGGTAATAGTCAAACTCCAATCTAAACAGCTCTCTGCTACTGTAGCCTACGTAGTACATGTCCTGATTCTGTCCTGAACTGAGCGCTTGATCACCTCAGGGCAACTCCCTGATAGAGATTAGCCTCCCTCTGCTAGTACTGACTGGTTGGATCCTGTGGACGAAAGGGACTGAATTACCAGCACTAACGTGACAAGGCCCAGGTAGGAAAATAGACAGTGTCTGAACAGGCTGTGTTTAGCTGCTAAACTACCAGGGGGTGGATGCAGACTACAGGACTGGTGGATTAGGGTGTATAATCTATGGGCAGAGCCAGGTTGACTAACCATATCCCATGATTAGGCCTGATGACGGACAGACACACTGGGTCACACGATGTGGTCTCATGGACATGGCACCCTGCCAGCTCTTCCTACTGATGTCAAAGGAAAGTGCCACTGTACCTGGTCCTATTGCTTTCAGTTTCCTTACAGAGATTCAGTGGATGTAATGTATGGTGGATGGAATATACACTTTAAATCCTACTATCACCCTTAGACATCTCTATCTTAACATTGTGATTACAGCTGTGTGTGCTGCTAAAATGTCTGAGATTTAAGGGATGTATTTAAACCTATATTTCAAACGGACAGATTACGTCAAATTTGACAGTATGATGTAAATCTCAGGGCCGCAGGTTTATGTGTGCATTAGAGAGAACTAATCTTAAATGTATACGTATATAGATAATCTCATATAGATATAGGATCTTAATTTGAGTCAGTTTGCTACAGAAGGAAATGAATCCTGCAGCAACAGGAAATTATAATTCATGGACATTTTTGTAGGGGTTGATACATTTTTCGAAATATGGGCGTAATACAGTCTTTAATCTCAAAGTGGAAATTACAAACTTTAGAAACCTTTTTAAACTTCAAATACAMTACAAGTTTTAAATGTCCGGCATTGCAGGAGAGTTCTCCTACAACAGGGTGATCAAATKAAGATTCTACATCTGTATGCGAAACATCTGGTAAGATGTAGTGTGAACACGGTATAAAGTAGAGGGTCAAATACTGTATGTCAACGTTTCCCACCCCAGTAGGGGACCCCCAACCATTGCACACAATTGTTCTATTCCAGCTCCAGCACTCCTGAGTCAGCTTGTGATTTAACCAACCAGCCCCTTGAATCAGGTGTACTGTGCTAGTGCTAGAATAGAACAAATATGTGCAAACATGGGCTCCCCAAAGTGCAGGTTGGGAAACTGTTGACTGTGGCCATTAGATCAGACAGCGCCCTCTACTGAAGAGAAGTCTATAGTGCACTGGCAGCGAGGTCCCTCATATTTTTATTTTAAATTTAAAAACAAATGTAACCTTTATTTAACCAGGTAGGCCAATTGAGAACAAGTTCTCATTTACAACTGCGACCTGGCCAAGATAAAGCAAAGCAGTGCGACAAAAACAACAACACATAGTTACTCATAAAGAAACGTACAGTCAATAACACAATAGAAAAATATATGTACAGTGTGTACAAATGTAGAAGAGTAGGGAGGTAAGGCAATAAATAGGCCATGGAGGCGAAATAATTACAATTTACCATTAACACTGGAGTGATAAATGTGCAGATGATCATGTGCAAGTAGAGATACTGGGGTGCAAAAGAGCAAGAGGATAAGTAACAATATGGGGATGAGGTAGTTGGGTGTGCTATTTACAGATTTTGGCTGTAACAGGTACAGTAAGCTGCTCTGACAGCTGATGCTTAAAGTTAGAGAAGGAGATATATGATTTTTACAATTTGTTCCAGTCATTGGCAGCAGAGAACTGGAAGGAAAGGGCGCAAAGGAAGTGTTGGCTTTTGGGGTGACCAGTGAAATATACCTGCTGGAGCTCGTGCACTGTGATAGACTACATCCAGTTTGCTGAGTAGAGTGTGGAGGCTTATTTTGTAAATGACATCGCCAAAGTCAAGGATCGGTAAGATGGTCAGTTTTACGAGTGTATGTTTGGCAGCATGAGTGAGGAGGCTTTGTTGCGAAATAGGAAGCCGATTCTAGATTTAATTTTGGATTGGAAATGTTTAATGGAGTCTGGAAGGGAGAGTTTACAGTCTAACCAGACAATTAGATATATGGACAACTACAATACTAAGTCAGAACCGTCCAGAGTAGTGATGCTAGTCGGGCGGGAGGGTGCGGGCAGCAATCGGTTGAAGAGCATGCACTTAGTTTTACTTGCATTTAAAAGCTGTTGGAGGCCTCGGAAGTACCAGGGACCCAAAGTACCAGGGACAGCTTTGAGGAGTGACGGCAGAGAGAGGGAGTCTGCCTCTGCCAGTATTACACACAATGGTGCCATTTTTCAGTTATATGGAATATTTATGTGCGGWGAAAGAATCTTACTCTGCCCACTCACATCTCCATATCCTTCACGTTTATCTTACGGAACTCTTCTTTAGCCCAGCTCTCATTGTTAAATAACTGCTTGTGAATTGCTTCCCCCAGATTTCTCTGGGTACTATGGAAGTTTGCATGGCAAAGTACAGACATTGTAACTAATGACATTTTTCTGTTATACGAAGCATGGAATATTTATGTGCGGAGAAATAATCTTACTCTGCCCGCTCACATCTCCAAGCCTTTTTGAAAATGCAGGAGATACAAGAGGTTGCTAAAATATTGATTAAGATTGTCAGAAGAGCAGAGATAGAGCGATAGAGCTGCATACTCCTGCTCTTCCTGAAGGAGAGAAGGAGGCCAGGCCACTGGTATTCACTCCCATGTTTCTCACACTGCGTGCCTAACTCCCAGACACTGCTGGGGAGGAGGACTGAAAAGCAGAATAATGTGCCTGCATCTCCGCTTGGCACGCCCAGATCAGAGAGGGGCTTTCCTGTCACACACACACATACTCTGTTTCTGCGTCTTTATGAATCTTTCAATGTTCTACTGTAAAGTGAGCATGGGCTGTTTGATTTTTTTGGAGAAGAAAGCACATTTTCAATTTCAAAGGGTTTCAGGGCAAAAGGCATCTAACAATGTTTGTGAAATTCTACTGTGCTTATGGAGGYCATCCAGCTCTCATTTGTGGGTCTTTTCTCTAGTATAAGCATTGTTGGAAATTACCGGAACACCTCCATGCCCCATCCGGCCACAGCAGTGAAGAGCCTTGGGCCCAGGTCTCTGGCAGGGTTGATGGGATAGCCACAGTTGAGTCCCATGGAYACTCCGATGGCCATGATGATCAGGCCAATGCACAGTGGCTCCATCCCTTTAGGAGCTCCAATGTTCTTCCCATCAATAATGGCCAGAATGCACAGGATCAAGGCAGCTGTTCCTATCACCTGGAGACAAGGCATCAGCCATGAGTTTGAAATAGCAATGATCAAAACAGATAATTGACAGACATACAGATGTAAGATCTTAATTTGAACCAGTTAGCTACAGCAGGAAAATAATCCTGCAGCATCAGGAAATGTGAATTATTATGTAGATTATAATTAAAGGGATAGTTTGCCAGTAGTTTGCCCAAATGACAGAATTACATATTGGTTTACTCAACCTGTAAGCAGTCTATGAACAAGGTATGACAGCAGTCCATGCATTGGTTTAGATTCTCTGGCAGTGGCTGGCATTGTTACCAAATGCTAACAGCCTTTTTAAACAATGAATACACTGCAAATKTGCATTTCCTGCAGTGCAGAACAATTCATAGCAACAAAAGAGTGATCAAATTAAATTCCTACATCTGTATTCAGTATATTCATCACTGCTACAAAATGAACAAACAATCTGTAGCTACTGCTCATGCTGTCACTGTGATGCTTCCACCAATATAGAAAAGACAGCCTCTCATAATAGCATAACAGTGGTATTCCTTGTAGCTTTTTATGTAATGGTAGATGATAATAGGAGTTNCATCCCTTTAGGAGCTCCAATGTTCTTCCCATCAATAATGGCCAGAATGCACAGGATCAAGGCAGCTGTTCCTATCACCTGGAGACAAGGCATCAACCATGAGTTTGAGATAGCAATGATCAAAACAGATAATTGACAGACATACAGATGTAAGATCTTAATTTGAACCAGTTAGCTACAGCAGGAAAATAATCCTGCAGCATCAGGAAATGTGAATTATTATGTAGATTATAATTAAAGGGATAGTTTGCCAGTAGTTTGCCCAAATGACAGAATTACATATTGGTTTACTCAACCTGTAAGCAGTCTATGAACAAGGTATGACAGCAGTCCATGCATTGGTTTAGATTCTCTGGCAGTGGCTGGCATTGTTACCAAATGCTAACAGCCTTTTTAAACAATGAATACACTGCAAATKTGCATTTCCTGCAGTGCAGAACAATTCATAGCAACAAAAGAGTGATCAAATTAAATTCCTACATCTGTATTCAGTATATTCATCACTGCTACAAAATGAACAAACAATCTGTAGCTACTGCTCATGCTGTCACTGTGATGCTTCCACCAATATAGAAAAGACAGCCTCTCATAATAGCATAACAGTGGTATTCCTTGTAGCTTTTTATGTAATGGTAGATGATAATAGGAGTTGGATACCAGACAGTGACAGGGGGAGAATGGCTTGTTGTTATGGTCTGGGTTTTATAATGACTGTCTGTGGCCAGCAGGACTAATTTGCTGTGATGACCTGTGGCCTTCACTTCTTTTGCCTAAGCCTATAATGGGGCYTCCCCTTTCCCCTGGATGAAGGATAGATGAGGCAGCTTTAAAGTCTTTTGAACAGTCTCTATATGGTTATATATTAGGAGCAAACCATATTTTGGGCTAAAAATACTCAACTATTGCATTTATTACTGTTCATAGAGGGGAAAACAACTGCTTGAATGTTTGCTTCTATTAGCCAGTTAATTGTTAACTGCCTTCTTCAGGGGAAGAATGACAGATTTTTACAGTGTCAGCTCGGGGATTCAATATAGCAACCTTTCGGTTACTGGCCCAATGCTCTAACCACTAGGCTAACACACACACACTGTCACGATCGTCGTATGGTGGAAGAGAGGAGGACCAAAGCGCAGCGTGGTTAGAATACATTCTTCTATTTATTGAAGACGAAAAACGAAGAACACTATACAAACTAATCAAAACAATAAACGACGAAGGTGAAGCTATATAAACAATGTGCTAACATGCAACATAGACATACAGAATCACCCACCAACCAAGGACCAAGCAGCGTGGTATCGGGCAGCAGCGATCGCAGGACTCTTGGACCTGGGAGGAGATTCTGGATGGGAAAGGACCCTGGTCACAGGCTGGGGAATATCGCCGTCCCAAAGCAGAGCTGGAGGCAGCGAAAGCTGAGCGGCGGCGATATGAGGAGGCAGCACGGCAGCGCAACAGGTACGAGAGGCATCCCCTAATTTTTGGGGGAGGGGGCACACGGGGAGTGTGGCTAAGCCAGGTAGCAGACCTGAGCTCACTCCTCGTGCTTATTATAAGCAGCGCGTTACTGGTCAGGCACCGTGTTATGCGGTTAAGCGCACGGTGTCGCCAGTACGTGCCCATAGCCCGGTGCGCTATAGGGCAGCCCCCCGAAAGTGTCATGCAAGTGTGGGCATCCAGCCAGGGTGTATTGTGCCTGCTCAGCGTGTCTGGTCTCCGGTACGCCGTTTCGGTCCAGGTTATCCTGCGCCGGCTCTGCGTGCTGTGTCTCCGGGGCGTTGGGAGGGTGCAGTGCGTCCTATGCCTGCTCTCCGCTCGTGCCGGGCAAATGTGGGAGTGGAGCCTAAGGGAGAGGTGCGTGTAGTAGGCACTAGATCTCCAGTGCTCACCCACAGCCCGGTTCAACCTGTGCCTGCACTCTGGAGGGTCCGGGCTAGAGTAGTATTCCAGCCTGGGGGAGTGGTGCCAAGGCTGCGCACCAGAGCTCCAGTGCTCCCCCACAGCCCGGTCCTTCAGGTGCCTCCTCCTAACACCAAGCCTCCTGTAGGTCTCCCCAGCCTGGTGGGTCCTGTGGCAGCCCCACGCACCAGGCTGTCTCTCCGTCTCCTCCCTACAGGTGTGCCCGTCTGCCCAGCGCCGCCTGTGCTGCCCGTCTGCCCAGCGCCGCCTGTGCTGCCCGTCTGCCCAGCGCCGTCTGAGCTGTCCGTCTGCCCAGCGCCGCCTGCGCTGCCCATCTGCCCAGTACCGTCTGAGCCGCCCGTCTGTCCTGAGCCGTCAAAGCCGCCCGTCTGTCCTGAGCCGCTAGAGCCGTCCGTCAGTCAGGAGCCGCTAGAGCCATCCGTCAGTCAGGAGCCGCCAGAGCCGCCCGCCAGTCAGGAGCTATGCCAGAGGCCGGCCGCCAGTCAGGAGCTGCCAGACCGCCCGTCAGTCGAGCCGGAGCCCGCCAGACGCCGCGCCGCCAGTCAGGAGCTGCCTGAGCCGCCCGCCAGTCCGGAAGCCGCCCGCCAGTCCGGGAGCCGCCCGCCAGCGGAGCCGCCCCTCCAGTCCGGAACCGCCCCCAGTCCGGAGCCGCCCCTCAGTCCGAGCCGCCCCTCTGGTTCGGAGCTGCCCCTCAGTCCAGTGGGGCCTTTAATTAGGATCTTTAAGACCCTAGGTCGGAGCGCGAGGTCGTCCTCTGAAGAGGCCCTTGAAGAGGAAATGACTATGGTAGAGTTGGGGTCTACGTCCCGCACCCGAGCCGCGCCATGAATGAGGCCCACCCGGACCTTCCCCTTTAGATTAGGTTTTTGCGGCCGGAGTCCGCACCTTGTGGGGGGGTACTGTCACGCCCTGACCTGAGTATTCTTTGTTTTCTTTAAATATTTTTGGTTAGGTCAGGGTGTGACGAAGGTGGTTGTGTGTTTTTGTCTCGTCTAGGGTGTTTGTACTGTCTAGGGTTTTTTTGTAGATTTATGGGGTTGTGTTCATTCTAGGTGTTTATGTAAGTTTATGGTTGCCTAGATTGGTTCTTCAATTAGAGGCAGGTGTTTATCGTTGTCTCTGATTGGGAACCATATTTAGGCAGCCATGTTTGGGTATTTTGTGGGTGATGTTTCATGTTCAGTTTCCCTATTAAAACATGGACACCTACCACGCTGCGTATTGGTCGATCCTTGCTACACCTCTTCAGAGGAAGAAGAGGACGATAGCCGTTCACACACACACACACACACACCACACACACACACACACACACACACACACACACACACACACACACACACACACACACCAGGTCTGGCCTGAATTCAAATTGAGGCAGTCAATTTAGGAAGTAAATTGCAATTAAATAATTGAAAAAATTGCATTTATTTTCAAGACTCTCAATAAACTGAAAAGTAAAGCTATTTATATCAGAAGTTTTAAAAATCCTTAATTTACTGTAAATTCACTGCCTTCAATTCAAAACCAAACCTGCATGTGCACACTCAGCTCTTGGGTATTCAACACAGATGGTTGTTTTTGCTCAGCCAGTATTGCTCACAATATATGTTTGAGAGCACAGCTGTTCCGGACGACTGTGATCACGCTCTCTGTTGCCCGATGTGAGTAAGAACTTTAAAACAGGTTAACATTCACAAGGATTACCAGAAGCCTACTCAGAGCATGCGCTGACCAGCTGGCAAGTGTCTTCACTGACATATTCAACCTCTCCCTGACACAGTCTGTAATACCTACATGTTTCAAGCAGCCGACCATAGTCCCTGTGTCCAAGAATGCCAAGGTAACCTGTCTAAATGACTATCACCCCGTACCCCGTGTCGCATCTGTAGCCATGAAATGCTTTGAAAGGCTGGTCATGGCTCACATCAACAACATCATCCCAGACACCCTTGACTCACTCCAATTCGCATACCGCCCCAACAGATCCACAGATGATGCAATCTCTATTGCTCTCCACACTGCCCTCTCCCACCTGGACAAGAGGAACATCTATGTGAGAATGCTGTTCAATGACTACAGCTCAGCATTCAACACCATAGTGCCCTCAAGCTCATTACTAAGCTAAGGACCAACTGGATCCTGGACTTCCASACGGTTGACACCAGGTGGTAAGGGTAGGCAACAACACATCCGCCACGCTGACCCTCAACACGAGGGTCAGAGACCTGGCAGTGTGGTGCCAGGACAACAAACTCTGCTTCAACGTCAGCAAGACTAARGAGCAAATCATGAACTACAGGAAACAGAGGGCCGAGCATGCTCCCATTCACATTGACGGGGCTGTAGTGGAGTGAGTCGAGACCTTTAAGTTAATCAGTGTCCATATCACTAAGGATCTATCATGGTCCACACACACCAACACTCCTCTCCTCTTCCCCTTCAGGAGGCTGAAAAGATTTGGCATGGGCCCTCAGATAGAGAGCATCTTGAATGGCTGCATCACCTCTTGGTATGGCAACTGCTTTGCATCAAACCACAAGGCGTTACAGAGGGTAGTGMRTGCAGCCCARTACATCACTAGGGCCGAGCTCCCTGCCATCCAGGACCTCTATAGCAGACGGTGTCAGAAGAAGGCCCTGAAAAATGTAAAAAACTCCAAACACCCAAGTCATAGACTGTTCTCTCTGCTACTGCATGGCAAGCGGTACCGATGCACCAAGTCTGGAACCAACAGGACCCTGAACAGTTTCTACCCCCAAGCCATAAGACTGCTAAATAGTTMGTTAAACAGTTAACCAAATAGCTACCCAGACGATCTGCATTGACCCTTTTTGCACTAACCTTTTTGACTCATGACATCTGCTSCTGCTACTGTTTATTATATATCTTGTTGCTTAGTCACTTTATTCCTAGCTATATGTACATATCTACSTCAATTACCTCATACCCATCGACTCGGTACTGGTACCCCATGTATATAGMCAAGTTATCGTTACTCATTGTGTATTTATTATTACTTTTATTATGTGTTATTACTTTTCTATTATTTMTCTATTTTCTCTCTCTCTGCATTGTTGGGAAGGCTTAGTTACTTACATGCACATGACTGATCTAAATGCATTCGGGGGACCGAGGGGCGCAGTGCTCTAAGGCGTAACTACAGACCTGGGTTCAATCCCGGGCTGTATCACAACCGSCCGTGATCGGGAGTCCCATAGGGCGGTGCACAATTGACCCAGCGTCGTCCAATTTAGGGTTAGTTTGGCCGGGGTAGGCCGTCATTGTAAATAAAAATGTGTTTTTAACTGACTTGCCTGGTTAAATCAAATA